>NW_015386804.1:226572-247048 GCF_001527695.2 Protobothrops mucrosquamatus
ATCAGTCCATTCCATTCGTGGGTTTCGTCCCACCAGGTTTCTGTTATGCCAACTCTGTCATACCCTCCCTCGTGTACTATTGCTTCTAGTTTGCCCTGTTTGTTCCAAGCTTTTCGTGTTTGTATATAAGCATTTAAGATTTTTGTGCTTGTCCATGGGAGTGTTTCCTGTGTCTCCTGGTTGTTGTTTGAGTTTTTCTTTTTTTCATCACTGCCTATCTCATTGTTTGATTTGTTTTCTTGCGATTTGTGATTGGTTTGGGGTTCTAAGATTCTAGAGATTGGTCACCATCCCCCCCTCAGTTTTAGTTTAAAGCCCTCCTGATGAGTTGGGCCAGTCTTTTTCCAAGTACATTTTTGCCTGTTTTTGTGAGGTGTAGCCCATCCCTTGCCAAGAGTCCCTCATGTAGGAAATTCAGTTAACTTGTTAGGTGAATCTGGCTTCCCCATTGACTTTTTTGTCAGAAGGTCGTAAAAGCTGACCATGTGATCCCAGGACACTGCAATCATCATAAATGTGAATCAGTTGCCAACTGCCTGAATTTTGATTACATGATCCTGGGATGCTACAATGGTCATAAGTGTGAAAACAGTCATAAGTCACTTTTTTCAGTGTCATTGTAATTTTGAATGGCCACTAAACGAACTAAGTCGAGGACTACCTGTAATAATTTATATGCAAGAAACATACAAGCAAAAATTTTTAAGTCTTTGATCTTTAAAATAATGCATCCTAGCCATAGCCACAGAAAGACAAAGTGGTTAATTATATAAAATGATAATTCACCAACAGTTATCTTACACTGGCTTTATTTGCAAAACGAATGTAGTTTGTATGTTTAGCCTGGATTTCATAAACTGTAAAATATATTTCTATGTGCAGGATCAGAATTGTGTCATTACTCGCCTATGAGAAATAACCACTGATACATTCCTACAGTAATTTGGGTATTTATATTCACCACTAGGTACAGGAATACTGCATTCCTCAGTCAACTGTATTAGAATAATATATTCTGAAATAACGTTTTGCTAAAATCAACTGGTGACTTTCTTGATTGTTTATTGAGCATGCAGCCAGCAAATTCTGAGCTACTCTGTCCCTATAAATAACATTATTTAATGGTTTGCATTATTTTTTTCCTCTATCAGTATGGAGTTCTCCTTTCCAGTAATAGTCTACTGCCCCCCAGGGGCTAAAAATAACATGAAACAGTGATTATAAGTAATACGGTATGTATAACCCAAATGTTCTGGATTTTCACTCTTAGGATCAATTGTCTTTAAAGCTGCATTGTTGAGAAAACTAGTGCCGGATGACTTCTGCTATTATAGTTCCATATGGTGATATTAGTACACTTTTATTGATCCATCTGCCTTGATAAATATGGGGATAATGAAGTAGATGTAAAAATGCACTTGTTTATGGAAGCAGAACTAGTTCCAGAACTGGCAATGAGCAACGATATAATCGCTTAAGCAAAATGGGTAGCAATTGTCCTCTTTATATTTTTTTGTCTGCGCTGTTGAACAATGTAGCTTTGGGGGAAGGGGAAACATTAAAATACATGAGGCTCATCTACATTACAACTGTCTGCGGTGATTCTTCTGAATAAACAAAAGTTCAACCGACACACATCTGCCTTGTTAGCACTCATTCTCCGAAGGACATCTGAAAGTTAGAATCAACATTTTGAAAGCTTGGGATGGAAAAATTCCCCATTTGCTTTTCACACTTCATCGTGATTTTATTAAATTCTTTAAATCCTTTCCCCTCCCCCCCCCATCTTCCAAACAGCCCAGACGGGCTTATTTCAATTTATCCTCATTATAACCTCATAAGGAGAAAGTGAGAACTGCCACTTGTCAAATGTAACTCTGGGAATTGAAGCTACTGTAATATCCTCAGATCTATTACTTGTCTTGGTGTTTGCCTTTCACTTGATTTTTCTATTGCTTCGTATGGCTTCGTATTCCCACTAGATCCCTCCCTATCTCCTCTCCTCATTAACCACCTTCTCCCCAGTGCTCCTCTGCAGAATTTGCACAACGCCATCAATCCAGAGCAAATATTTTGTATCACTGCCAAATTAATCACCTTGGATATACAGAAGGTTGCACAAAATCACGCCTGCGTACAAATGTGCTTAGTAGCCGATGGATCTATGTTCTGCTATTTATTTTTATCCCACCTTTATTTGTTTTTTTATAACTAACTGAAGGTAGTGAATATATCTACTACTACTTCCTCCTCCTATTCTCCCCACAACAACAACCCTGCAAGGGTGATGAGTCAAGAGAGAGTGATTGGCCCAAAGTCACCCAGCTGGCTTCCACGGCTAACAAGGGAGACTAGAAATCATGGTCTCCTGCTATTTTATATATATATATATATATGAATGCTTTTTTCTTTTAGAGCACCCTGTCGGCCCAAATATGGGAAAGAGAAGTCTTTTGCCTGTATCAGCTCAACCTAGAGCCATCCACAGGCAGCAGTCGCTTAACTGCGACATCATATGTGTTCCAAAATTTGAATTCATCCTCTTCCCCTGTCTCTTGTAGCTAACAAAGTGAGAAAGAGCCTGTGGCCTAGTGGCTAACATCTCTGCTTAACATGCAGACAGCCCAGGTTCGAATCTCAGAAGGGTATGTCTGGCTGATGAAAACCAAATAAGGTTTGAAATAGCTATCCCAGTTCTCCCTTAATTCTCCAATAATTGGATCACTTGTGTGATGACTGTACCTGGACTGATTTCCATGGGAAATTATGCATACCGTAGTAATTTCTCCTGAGAAACGTTATAGCCTTTGCATACAATGACTATACTCATTGCTGGTCAAACTGAATGATATAGGCTTATTAGGTCAGGCTTCCCCTCCAAACGTGTTGAGATTACAACTACCAGGACTCCTATCAAGCATGATTGTTGTAGCTTTACTTATTGGGGGGAGATGTCCCAAAGATGTTTTTTTCATGAGGTAACTTGGACTTTCTTGTTTTCCTTTGAAGACATTTCGCTTCTCATCCAAGAAGCTTCTTCAGCTCTGACTGGATGGTGGGGAATGGAAGGATTTATACTCCTTGCAGACAGCTGGTCATTTGCATTCTTTTAGAGAGTCTTTCAGGCCACCTGGAGGTTTATCTGTGTCGTCAGGGTCACCTGAGTAGTGCAAATGAGAGTGGAGCCTTCTTGGAACCGTTGAATGGACTGGAGATAGATGATGCCATATCCCTCCCCCCTCTGTTGAGAGAGGGCTATCATAAACGTATGGCACAACATAGGAGAACAAACCCATCAGGACAAGAGTCAGCAGTCCATCAGCATTTAAAAGACAAAGGCCACTCTTTCAAAGACAGCAAAGTCCACATTTTGGACAGAGAGGACCATCGGTTTGAAAGAGGGGCCAAAGAGGTCATCTATGTCAAAACTGAACAGCCCTCTCTAAACAGAGGGGGCGGAATACAACATCATCTATCTCCTTTCCAATATACAATTGATTTGGACAAGCTACCCATAGACTGGGACTGCAAAATCAGCTCATGCCATGTTTCCTGTTCAAGTCTGCATGCTAATTCATAATTGACACATATCAAATTATGATTAGCAAAACTCCTTGCTTCCTAATTTAAATCTAGCGACAACTATGCCTTCTGGGCACACCAAGAATGAAGGAGAAAACCACTGTGTATGTGTGGAGGAGGTTGTAGCTGAGTATCAGTCTTATGCAGTGGTGGGATTCAGCCGGTTCGTACCACTTCGGCAGAACCAGTAGCTAATTTTTTCTTGCCCAGGCTCAGAATGGACTTCCAGAAGCGGCATCCACACAGAGAACCAGTTGTTCACATATTTGAATCCCACCACTGGTCTTATGCCAAATCTAATTATCTTTTCTGCATGTCTTCTCATGCCAATTTGATCCCTTATAACAATAGGCAAGCTGTTGGCCTATCGAGCAGGGACCAAGATGTAGTTTTGATCACAGCAGGAGAAGATATAAAGGGACAAGTCTGGGAGGAGTTCCCGGGAACTCTTACTGGCACTCCCAGAAACTGTGCTTGAGGACTGATGAGAAGAATACATTAAATGCTTTGAAATTCTTTGATAACGAGGGACAATACACAACTTATTTCCCCTCCTATGTAGGATTCCCAGTGAGGCCTTTTTATTACATTTTTAATGCTCATACTCATACCAATTCTGTGAAGCAAGATTTCATTAAAAGTTACCTCCTTTGAAATAAAATGATTCTAGAGGTGTCCAATGCTGTCACCGATATAATAAGCTTGTTCTGCACGGTGCATCAATGACTTTAATCCAAATGTAATTTGCTAAAATGTGCCCCACAATGAAATGGTAAAATAAAACTTTAAAATGTCCATCAATTTCCATTTGTATTTTTAAAATTAAATTATGGGTCTGAACTCAAAACAGAACACGTTGCAGATAGAAAGTACATGTGACAAAGGGAAGTTCTACTTACATTAATTTTCATTTTTAAGTGAGATGAAGTTCAAAATTAAATTTGGATTGCAAATTACAGTTTTATATAGGCCTCCTATTGCTGCCTAAGAAAAGTTGAGGTCCCTAAGGATGAAACTAGTTTGTACCTGTAATAAGGCTCCAAATTCCCTATGTTACTCTGGCAGAAAAATAAGTTGATGGCTTGGAATGAAAGACCAGGCCTTTATTATTCCCCTTAATAAAGAACCAGGATTATATTAGACTAGAAAATCAAGGGCCACGACAAGAAAACTTGTCAGGCAATAAACTCAAACTCAGTCACAAGGATGGAGATGTTTTGTGTTTTTCTATTTATAAGAATCTCATTTGACAAACAGGTGTTGACATGCAAAGTGAAGGTTTTATCCATTATTTTCTCCAAAGAAAAAGGCACTGATTATTTGACCTTCCAAATGCTGCTATTAATCTGTTTGGAGAAGTGTTTGTGTATACTGGTGCAATTCATTCTGGGCCAATTTCATTTGAAAACTATATGCACAGCAGTTTCCCAGTTGCTTGCTTGGTCCATCTATGGATAATGTGACTTTGCCTTCACTTATCATATTTGTTCCAAGAGTTGGGCAACTGATCCGATTTAAAGGGTAACGATGACCTTTCTGAGCATACACTGTTTTAGAACCAATTAAATCAATTCTCTTTAAATAAATGTGTGAAAAGATCAATACAAATGACTTCTGAGGCATAATTAAGCCTGTTCATTTTTGGACAAATCGCAACTTGCTAAGTTTACTTAATGCAGAACATCATAAAGCAGGGATTTCAAATCATCATGGTTGTGTTTTGACACAGAGGTCAGAACCAGGTAAGGATCGTGGCATATTGTTTGGTCTTTACAATAGCCAGAGAAATGGGAAGCTTCAGTTTTGAACCAGCATGTTTTTCAGCAAAAGCATGCATCCTCTCTAACATAGCAGGTTCTCTACGTAGCTGTTCTTCAAATATCAGAAGCCACAAATTCATCTAGTATGCCTGAAGATGTTTATAGGGACTGGTTTATTCTAAATAAGGCTGCTTTTAGAAGTTTTCAGATGCAATAAGCGTAGAGGATTATTTTGCTACTCTTCTTGAAGCTGTGTATGTTTAAATGTGAGCTGTTACCAATACTTGGTCATGTCCTCTTTGGGTTAATCCACCAATGTTGTTGTAAAGCAGTGGTGGGATTCAGCCAGTTCGCACCACTTCAGCAGAACCGGTAGCTAATGTTTTGTTGCCCAGGCCCAGAATGTACTTCCGGAAGTGGCATCCACACAGAGAACCGGTTGTTCACATATTTGAATCCCACCACTGTTCTAAGGGAATTTTCAGTCATTTCACTTTTCTTAGTTCCTTAATAGAACAAGGGGGATACATGGGATCAGTAACTGGGCAAAGCAAAGATCTGCCAGGCAAAGACTGAATTGCATGTAAAAATGTTAGGGAATTTCTCATGCACCCTTTAGAATTTCCCCTGGAAATTTGGACATCCAGAGAGTCTGTGATTTGTAGTTTGATCATAGCACAAGGCAGATATGGATGTCCTCCACCTTCAGATTACATATCATCTACTCCAAAGTAATGTCCAGATTAAGCATGTGCCCACATATGTGTTGGGCTTGCATTTTCTTGGGAAAAGTCCATAGTTGCCACGCAGGTCACGAATTACATGCATACTATTTAACCAGGTCTCAATAATATATGGCCGATATGCACACATTCATTCAATATCATACTGTAAATGAATAAGGTCTTAATGTATGTTTAGACCTGGCACATACCAACAAAACCTGGAGACCAAGACAATCCAACCACTTTTAGCCATGCAAGGTAGTCCAGACAAGAATCATAACCAGAGATAACAGTTCTGACTTTATTGTAAAGCTACATTAACAGAATTTTGCAAGCCTGAACGTATTTGTACCGTACTTTTCCTTTTACTCTTCAGAAAACTAGGGAGGGCCCCTTCTAAAACACTTCCCATGTTATTTTTACATATTGCTTGTCTAATCTCCATCTCTTCCTCCTGTCTCCCAAGGTCATTCTCCAATACTATTACAGCAGCCAGGGAATAACAAGCTTAGAAGTTGAGGCCTGCACCATTATCCTAATTTCTCTTCCTCAGCCACAGCTTACCAGACCACTCCCCTCATCAATATCTTTGTCATGGTGGTCTGAACTGAAGCCGCCATGATATAACTCCTGTCATTCAACTCTTGCTTCAACCCTCTAGATTTTTCAAAATGATCTGGCTCAGTATCATTAGACCAGGGGTCCCCAATCTCTGTTCCATGGACCAGCACCAGTCCATGGCATGCCAGAAACTGGGCTGTGCAAACAAGCAAAGTATAAAACCCCTTTTTTACCCCTGAGCTGCCCACCCCTGAGCTGCCCACAGTTCATTGTCCACCAATTATACTCAGTATTTTTGTTTTAGGAAAACGATCTGCACTGTCTGGCAACTCCAAGAACTTGGCCTTGGTGGGTATCCCCTCTCCAGTGACAGATGGCTCTCATGCATTCCTTAGCTTCCCCCTTCCTAGGAATTTACAAACCCCCCCCCCCATCCCATTACTATTTAGCAAACTGTGAGCTGGAGATTGATGCAGGCAATGAAGAAAGTGAATCAGTTTTGACATACCAACCCTCCAGAGGAACAATAGTCCTAGAAAATAAAAACATAGGTGTAAGCCACATTAGCCATTATTTGTTTCTTTCCTCACTGGGGCCGACCTGGATGTTTGGCACATTAACCTAATTGCCTTCACATCTGTTACAGTCACACATTCTGCATCAGCTAAGGGATAGCCCCTCCATAACACCAAATATTGCAGTTTCACCCTGTGGTACTGGGAGTCTAGAATCTCCTTGATTTTATAGTGTTCCTCTCCTTTGACGACGGGAGTGGGAAAGGCTTCAACAGACTACAGTGAAACACTGCGTGCAATCACTTGAGACTTTTTGGCAGCTGCAGCTCTACAATAACCAGATTTATGATCTCGATAATCTGGAAGGGTCCTTTGTAATTGTGGCCCAGCTTCTTACAAGGCTGCCTCAGATTAGCAATATAGCAATAGCACTTATATACCGCTTCACAGTGCTTTACAGCCCTCTCTAAGCAGTTTTACAGAGTCAGCATATTGCCCCCAACAGTTTGGGTCCTCATTTTACCGACCTCGAAAGGATGGAAGGCTGAGTCAACCTTGAGCCGGTGAGAATTGAACTGCTGAACTGCTGGCAGGCGGCAGTCAGAAGAAGTAGCCTGTAGTACTGCATTCTAACTACTCCGAGACCGCCTTCTGCCACAGACTCCCTCCCACAGACCGGTACGCTCCCACAGAGCGGGCCTCCTCAGGGTGCCGTCGGCCAAGCAATGTCGGCTGGCGACCCCCAGGGGGAGGGCCTTCTCTGTGGGTGCCCCCACCCTCTGGAACGAGCTACCCCCCGAGATCCGGACGATTCCGGATCTCCTAACCTTCCGCCNGCTTTTTCAGCAAGCGGGACTGACCTAGGGTGAATTTTAAATAGGGATAATTTTTTAATGATTTTTAATAAGAGACACAGCTACAAATATTTGGTTTTTAATTGGCTTTTATTGGGGAAATGTGCTATGTTGTTTTAATATGCTGTGAGCCGCCCTGAGTCCCGTGGGGAGAAGGGCGGCATATAAGTCAAAAAATAAAATAAATAAATAAATACTGTACCACCACAGCTCCACAGATTAAGGAACTTGGTAGACAGGTACACTCTATCCCCAACCTTGAACTCCCCCTCTAACTAGCTTCATGTGCTCTTCAGGGGTTTCAGCATATATTAATATGTCGTCCAAGTACACCAAGACCCTTTTGTATAAATGCTCATGTAGGACTTCATTTATTGGCTGCATGAATATGGCAGGAACCCCTTGCAGCCCAAAGGGCATCACTTGGAACCCGTAGCAGCCTAGAGGGCAATTGTATGTGGTTTTCTACTCATCCCCATGTTAAATCCTCTCGATAGTACACCTCCCTCGAGTCCAGTTTAGTGAAGTTTTTTCCCTTTGCCAAATAACCCAGCATATCCCTCATCAGGGGGAGGGGGTACATGTTCTCCACATATAAAAAGTGAGAAGCTAAATTCCAAACCTGAATTAAAGAGCCACACATGAAGAGGAAAATACTCATTAACTGAACTTGACAGCATAGAATGTCATGCAAATGCAACCAATGTAACAATTTCCACTAAAGAACGTACCAGAAATCATCTTCTAGTATTGCTGTTTTATATGAAAATTGGGTCTGTGTGTCTTCCTATCCATAAATTTCCATATATTTTTTTATTGAAGATACAATATAGATCAAATACCGATCGATTGCTTCACCTAGGTAAACTAGATAAAAAAGAAATCAGTATTTCTTTTCCCTTCTGCTATTTTGCTTTAAGAATTACAGTAGATAGCGTTTAAATATAAAATACAGAATCCACACAAGCAGTGAAACAAAGGGCAACTTTGCTTTCTTTGTGATTTTCCCCTTTCTTTTATAGAGAAGAAATGCTATCTCTTTCAAAACCTTAATATTGCTTTTGGAAGAAAGACTTTCATAAAGTTAAATATCACCTCTCCCCATTAACTTCACCGCAGCCTTCTACTTTATCTCAGCTCACATATCTGTAAATGCGGCGCCTTGATTTTGCTGTATTCCTATCATTTCCTAGGCCTAAACCATTACTCAGACCCAGGGCTAATTCGCTAGCTGTCTTAGCAAATTCATCACTCTTATTGTGTCTGCTTCCAGCTATGTGGATTTGTAATAGATATTTCATATTTCAGTTCCATCTCATATCTCTTTGTCCTTTCCTAATCACTATCCCCACAACATTGGCCCCAGGTCCATATCTCCAGCACTCCGTTCTCTTTAGCATTCAGCATTCCTTTAGTTTGCCTGGATGCAATTTTATACCACCAATTTCTACAAGGTACATTGCACTAAATAGGCTAAAACTTATGAAGAATGATTGTAGGAATTGGGTATGTCTAGTCTAGTGAAAAGAAGAACTAGGGGGGTGACATGAGAGCAGACGGGGGTCAACCTATTTTCCAAAGCATCAGAAGGCAAGATAGGAAGCAATGGATGGAAACTAATCAAGGAGAGAAGCAGCCTAGAACTAAGGAGAAATGTTATAACGGTGAGAACAATTAACCAGTGGAACGGCTTGCCTCCAGAAGTTGTGGTTGCCTCATCACTGGAGGCTTTTAAGAAGAAATTGGACAGCCACTTATCTGGAATGGAATAGGTCTCTTTCTTGAGCAGGGGGTTGGACTAGAGGATCTCCAAGATCCCTTGCAACCCTGTTATTTTGTTAATTAATTCTGTTAAACAAATAAAACTTGGCATTTTATTTTTCTCCGCTTCTTTTTAACTTTTTGGTGTGCTATCAAAAATTTCAATTCGGCTTTATTTTTGTCCCAATTTCCAGGACCCAAGTAAACATTACAAGAAAGATATAGGTACAGCACCATTCTACTTGTCCCCATATTTGTTTTCTTTCCAAAAGGGAGGGAATAGCATCTTCACATTGCTTCTGTTAATCATGCTTTGTCACTGAGTTAGTAGAGTCTAACTTTAGCGTAACTAGTCAAAAGACAACATTCTTTTCCTCATTAATACAAGTAGTCCTCAGCTTATGACCACAAGTGAATCCAACATTTCTGTGGCTAAGCAAGACAGACGTTAAGTGAGATTTGCTCCTTTTGCGACTTTTCTTGCCACAGTTGTTAAGTGAGTTGTTCAGTTAGTAACATGGTTGTTAAATGAATGTGTCTTTCCCATTGACTTTGCTTGTCAGAATGTCACAAAAGTGATTACATGACCCTAGGACACAGCAACTGTCATAAATATGAACCAGTTGCCAAGCATCCAAATTTTAATTATGTGACCAGGGGAATGCTGCAGTGGTCGTAAGTGTGAAAAACACTTGTAAATCACTTTTTTTTAGTACTGTTGTAACTTCAGTCACTAAATGAATGGTTGTAATTTGAGGACTACCTGTATTTTTATGAACAAAGACAAAAATTCTACAAAACAGTTGGCAATTGCAGTTCTAAATGAGACAGTGCTTCCCATCCACTCCCCATAATGCCCTGTGAATCAGACAAGGCAATTGTACAAGCAAAGAATTAAGTGTAATCACCTATAGCAAGGGTTCCCAACCAGGGGTACTCGCAGCCCCTGGGGGTGCGATACAATATTCCAGGGGGTGCGAAAACTTGGCTTTTCAAAATTATAGTGTATATGCATAATTCATATTTTGAACTTTTGTAAGGGGTGTGAGAATATATCAGAAGTGTTCTAGGGATGTGGGGTAGCCGCTGACCTATAGGGTGATAGCCACTCTGTTTTCTTTCTAAATGAACTATAGCAGTGATGGTGAATCTTTTAGAGACCGAGTGCCCAAAAACTGCTCCCGTCCCCGCTCCACCTCCCACCCTCCCTGCTCCACCCCGCCTGCCCCCTGCCCCACCCTCCACAGGGACACGCACCGCCTCCATGGCCCACAGCAGATCACCCAGGCAGCCCTGCAGCACCATGGCAGCTACGCCCTCCGCCCACCCCCATGCAGCAGCATCTGCACACTATGGGACGCGATGGCAGAGTCTTGTCCCTGCTGCCCAGCTATGTCCTTGGCTGTGCTGCTCCGTGCGGGCCGCACCCGGGAGCAACTCTCCTCCAGGGGGCTGCTGGTGAGGAGGGGGCTGTGGGGGGAGGTGGGGCTGGGGTGACAGCACATGTGCCCACAGAGTGGGCTCCAAGTGCCGCCTCTGGCACGCGTGCCATAGGTTCACCACCACTGAACTATAGGCTCCAAGGAACTTTATGCATTGAGAAAGAGAAGGGGGGAGAGAAATACATGAAACATACAGTGATATTAGTAAGGAATACCCACCCATGTCCATAGTGTATACAGTATGTGTACCAATTAATATATTAAAGCCTGAAAATAACCTGTCAAATTTACAGACTCTAAATTCCTGTTAAATTTGTTATGAGCATTAAGAAAACACATTTATTGTGTTGTGTGGTTATGCAGCAGAAGCCCCATCCTCTCCTTATCTTCCATGTAGATAGAACACAGCCTTTTCCCGCACAGAATATGCAGTTCATAAAGACAGGATACACAAGCAAAATAAACAATAACAGTGCTGAAATGAGTGCAAATATTACTGATTAGGGAACGGTTCTTGCAATTAAATCTCTCTGCAGGATTTCTGTGGCAGAAGCCACAGGAGAGGTAAATTCTATTCTCAGAGTAAGGGAGCAGCCATAGGATGTCACTGCAATGGCTTGCTAGAACAACAGTGTTGTTATTAAAGCCTCAACTGGATTTAGGTAACTGGGGCAAAAACCCCAAAGAGACAGGAGTCCTCTCTGTTTTCAGAAGAATAGAAACAGCTGGAATGTTTTTAAAGTAGGCCTGGAGTCTAAAATGTCTGCCTCAAAGCAGTACAAGGCCGTACAAATGAGTTTCATTTCAAGGAAGATCCCAGAGGCCTCACATCTTTGTTGTGAGATGAAGTGAGGACCGTTCAAAGTTACAACGCCACTGAAAAAAGTGACTTATGACCATTTTTCAGACTTATGAGCGTTGCAGCATCCCCAGGGTCACATGATCAAAATTCACATACTTGTCAAGTAGCTCCTATTTATGACGGTCGCAGTGTTCCATGATTATGTGATCCCCTTTTGCGACCTTCTGACAAGCACAGTCAATGGGAGAGCCACATTCACTTAACAACCAGGGTTATTCACTTAACAACTGCAGTGATTCACTTAACAAATGTGACAAGGTTGTAAAATGGGGCAAAACTCACTTAACAACCATCTTGCTTTACAACAAAAATCTGGGGCTCCCTTTTGGTCATAAGCCGAGGACTGCCTGTATTGCTTTGCTTTTCTCTGCTTGGCAGATGTAAAAGCCAGAAAGGGCTTCTGTGTGAATCTGGTTCTTCTGCAGAAGCTTCTTGCAGCCTTAGAGAATCCTGGAGAACGTTCTAGGCTCCAAGGGCTCTCCAACAGCTCTTTTCAAAGCCCTGTCTGCTCTGGGGATGTCACCGTGTTCTTGCCTTGCCCATCGTGGCCACTTCTTTTAGGGTGCACCCTTCCCATCTGAAATTGTTCCCTCTTTCTGTTATCCAGAATAGCAGCCATGCTGGTTAAGCTGCTTTTAATCCTGCAAGGGTCCATATAGGTAACATCAACACACTGGAATTCTCTACACCCCAGGTCAATCTAACTCACTTCCAGAGTACTGGGAGGAGCTGAAATGACAAGCATCATCTGTATTGCTGTCTTCTGCCTGTAGATGCCATTTGTATGACTTAATTGACATCATGGGAAAAACTTTTTAAGTGCTGTGCCCATTAATTAACACACCTGCAGATAGAACTGCTTTTCAGAAACCTCCCTGTTGAACCAGTAGGGTTTCAATCAGACTTTGACACAACAGGATTCTTGACGGCCTTTGGGCCGTGCGGCGGAATTATGAATCTTCTTAGATAAGGTTATTCACATTGTATGTTTTTTTAAAAAAAAAATCAGATAGTGTGATAAAAGCAATTTATTCTAAGCTGTTAAAAGAGCACCTGTTGAAATAAAAATTGAACCAAGTCATAAACAAACGATCCCTGACAAATATAAACCTGAGACGTATTTATCGTAGCTTTTATATTCTCTTTTAGATTGGGGGATTCAATCTAATCACTTAGAATAGGGTGCTCATTGGAGCCTGAAATTCTAGAGCAGGTAATGTTCATCATACATATATAGCCATGACTAGATTCCAGAGAATTTATATATCTCAAGGTTGAACTGTGAAATCCTTGATGCTCTCTGAGCTTGGTTGTCTGCTTGCAGATATTTCATTACCCAACTAGATAGCATCATCAATGCAACTGAGAGTGGGCTTTGTTCCCTGTTTTTATACAGTAGCTTGTCCTGCCAGTGTTGCTTTCCTCTTTGGTAGTTCCTTGACTGAACATTTTCTGCTTGATTGTTTGTTGATGTTAATCTCTGCTTATCTGGGTGTTGGCTGCTTGGAAGGGAGCCTTTTTTGTTTCCTTCTTAGCTTTTTTATTGTCTCTTCTGAACATGTGTAACTATGTTTTATTTCTATGTTTCTATCGATGGCTAATCTAACTGAATCTCAACCTTACAGGAATTCCCTAGCATTTTTGGATTTGGCTTGATCCAGGATACTCCTGTTTTCTGAGTTGAAACTGTGGATGAGCCTATCAGTGCATTGTGAGATTAAGGATTTCTCACTGTGTCTTCTGAATGCTAATTGGTGTTCATGGATGCAGTTTCTTAGTCTTCTGCCTGCCTATCCCACATAGTCATGTTTTTTCTTCTTCTTGGGCTACTGGGTCTTTGGTTTACATAAGATGTTTTGGGGGACTTTAGTTGGTTTGTGTGCTGCGGTGATGCCATGTGGTTGTAATAGTCCGCTACCAAAACTGGCAAGCACAATCTTGGCTGTTATACTGTGTATGATGTCATGTGAATGCTTTGCTCAATGACTGCAATCCCAGCACTTTCAGTTGCATTTGTTAAGTGATCTGGCAGGTCATCAGACAGATGGACTTCCAGGATAGGAGGGCTGAAGGCCTGGGTTGGAGTAGAGTCTGATAGGTTCCACTCAGGAGCTGACTATCCTCCCCACTGAAATCCAAGTAGGATTTTTCAGCCCCTGAGCAGAGAGACACTCCAGCAGGATGCAGGAATGGAACTTAAATCTTCATGATTGGAGCACCCAAATCACAATTACATAACTGCAGGAGTGGTGGTATAATATTTTGCGATGGCTGGAAGTACTTTACAAGTCATTCTGGACCATCGTTAAACAAATGGTTATAAATCAAGGACTATCTGTGATTTCTGAGGGTTTTTTAAAGCCTAACAGTGTTGTTCTTTTCATACATTGTGTTGGTTGTGATTTAGTGAACTGGGTGATCAGGTATTTTGTTTGAAGATGGTCTATTTCCTTTTTCTGATGTTCCAGGTTGCTGAATGAAGGTTTCTGCTCATCTGAATAAAGTTCTTACACAGCAACTCTTGTGGGAAATTGGTTTGTTGTATGAGTTCTTTTTTTGATAGATTTGCATTTCTAATTTGCCATCATTTCCTCTGCTGATGAGGATATCCAGGAAGGGTAATGTGTGCTGTTTTCTTTTTCCCATGTGAATTTTATTCCTTTGAAGATGTTATCATTTCATGTGTCTTTTCTAGTTTCTTTTTTTATGATGATGATGAAGGTATCATCTACATACCACATCCATACTTTTGATTGTAGGCATGGGAGTGCTATAATTTCTAGATGCTCATTACAATCTCTTAGTCCTGAGAGTGATGATCCTGCAGGTGTTCCTCCGATTTGTTGGTATAGCTGTCCATCAAGCTAAAAGGAGGTAGTGAGGCAGTGGATGATAAGATCCATGATTCTAGAGATTCCATTCCTTGGCTAGGCAGGTGTGTTGTGTAGTACTGCTGCCATGGATTCTTTTGCTAATTCTGGGCTGTGGAGAATGCTGAGACATCAAATGACACCATAATTTCATCTTCTATTTTTAGGTCTTTGATTTTTTCTGGAGGCATTATAGTGAGGGACTAATAGAACATTTATTCCCCTCTATGAGATTTCTAAGCTTTTTTGTAAGTTCTTTGACTATACTGTAAGCTAGGATTGCTGGTATTAATACAATTGGACAAATGAATATGTTGGGCTTGTGTATTTTGGATGGTCCATATAAGCTTGGGAGGATGGGTCCGTTGTTTTTCATCTACCACTGCACTTCTTTTGTGATTTAGAAATTGTTTTGCTTGTCTATGCTGTGGAACCTTCTGTGAGGTTGTTTGGTTTGCTTTGTGCCACTCCCTGACACTGAGCCAAATTCCTCTCATTTTGTGATTTCTCTCACAGCTGTAAAGTTGTGCTTATTTTCAAGGAGGATGATTCCACCACATTTCCATTCAAAGTCTTCAGAGCAAGGAAACAACCATTTTAGATGAAACAGTTTTATATTCATTACTGTGTCTACGTTGCCCACAGATAGTGACACAGTCCATTAGATTTCCATTTCCCGTCCCGGCAACAAGTGAATAGCCATATTTTCCACAACATCAGTAACTTAATCATGCGCTCCAACAGAAGCTACAGTCGAAAAACCATCTGCTTTACCCCTCCAAATCTATTGGATTTTATGCATAAACTTGTTTTTAAAAAATACTTTCTCGGAACGACCCAATGAAATATGTCAAATTATGTCCAGTGGCGCATACTCCCAAGCAAAGGCATGCACAAAGAACAATTATTTAGATCACAGTGGGTGAAATTTGGAACAGTCTCCCTGACGCTAATAGCATTTCACTCTTGAATGCAACTGCATTGTGGTTTTTAAAAAAATGTAGCTTCAGATAATACTGTGTGTCTTAAAATGGTGAAAACAAAAACAGAGCTTTAACTGAATAGAACCAAGGCCAAAATGTATGATTGTTCCAATATACCTTCTTAAGCAGCAGTCTTCCGCATAACATAGGATGGAAGGGCTGTTGAATTCCATGGGACTTTCCTTATCTCTGGGTCTTCTATTCTTTCTGTATTTGTCCATGGTACAATGAATGCATAGTACATAAATATAGGAAAACATGATTCCATAAATATCTTCAAGCACACTGTAAATTTTATTCTTTTTGCCCCACACCATTGCAATCCATGACTGAACCTTGCCAGAAAGCAAATGTGCTTTGCAAGCTTTGCACCTAGCCTGCACAAAATTCCCTCTTCAGACAACAACTCTGCCACCAAGTCAGACCAAATGCATCATGACACTTTTACCACTCAAATGTTTAAGAAGCTTAGACCTGCCAGACTTCATAGGATCTTTGCATTACACAAACCAACAAACTAAAAAATCTGTATTCCTATTTTCCTTCCTTCTTCACCTAAGGCAATTCCAAGTGTTATCATGAAAGGCTTTAGAATAATATATTTATACCTTAACATGCAAATCCACCAAAATCCCATGTTTTTAAATGACCTGGAATGCTGTCGGGTTAACCCTAGCCATAAGTGGGTTTGCCCTCCAATGGGATTACTCTATGTACTTGACCAGGAAACCTAGATAGGGAGGGTTCAAAAAGTAAACGCCCTCCTAAGCATACCGATATGCAATGAATTGTTTCATGACATCCATTTTCCCTCTCTGACTTCATGGAGACCTCATCCTAACCCTAAGTGGGTTTCTGCCCAATGGCACTTTCATATGCATTTCCCCAGGAAACCTAGATAGGGCGGGATCAAAAAGTCACCTTTCCAGGTATAATGCATGGGTAAATCCCATTGGAGAGCAAAGCCACTTAGGGTTAAATTAGGTCTACATGAACTTGAAGAGAAAAATAGATATCACAGATGGATCTATAGATCTGTTGCTTAGGAGGGTGCTGAATGTTTGAGCCCACGGTATCTATGTTTCCTTGTAAAACAAAGGGTATGTCCCTATGAACTCAGAGAACAAAATGGATGTTGCTAATGAATTGGCAGCACATCGATATACTTAGGAGAGTACTGAGTTTTTGACCCTCCTTTTCTATCTTTCCATGTAAAATGCAATAGAAAATCACATTGGAAGGTAAACCCACTTAGCGTTAAGGTAAGGTCCCCATGAACTCAGAGAGAAAAAAGAATGTCACTAATGAATTCACAGTGCATTGGTATGCTTAGGAGGGGGCTGATTTTTGAGCCCCTCTTTTCTACCAGTCCATGTAAAATACCTAGGAAAATCCCATTGGAGGGTAAATCCACTTATGATTAGGGTTAGGTCCCCATGAATTTGGAGAGCAAAATGGATGTTGCCAATGAATTGGCAGTGCATTGGTATGCTTTATGAAGGTGCTGACTTTTTGAGTCCACCTTTTCTATCTTTCTAGGTAAACCTCCTAGAATCCATATAGGTCAATATAAAAGGAAAAAAAGAATGACATTACTATAGTCATATACTACAGGCCACCCAACCGAGCAGAAGAAATAGATGAACTCTTTGCTAACCAATTAATAAATGTATGTAGGAAACATGCTACAGTAGTAATGGGAGACTTTAACCACCCTGATATCAACTGGGAGACAAACTCTGGAGCAAGTGAGAGATCAAACAGATTCCTCACCAATTTTGCTGACAACTTTGTCATCCAAAAGATAAAGGAGGGAACTAGAGGAAAAGCTATACTGGACCAAATTCTTACAAATAGAGAAGAAGTGATAGGGGGAATTGAAATCTCTGGAATGCTAGGCAAGAGTGACCATGTTATATTGGAATTCAATATAATGCAAACACAGGCAATAGAACATAATCCATAAACTTTAAAAGAGCTGATTTTAACAAACTAAGAGAAAGCTTAAGAAAAATCCGATGGATAAAATCCTAAAGCGGAAAACAACTCAAGAAGTATGCGAATCTCTGAAAAATATGATCATAAAAGCCCAGTCCTACACAATACCACTGAAAAAGAAAAACAAGAAATCCAAGAAGAAACTAGCATGGTTACACAAAGTTCTCTCTAACTAAAAGACAAAAAGGACAAGTACGAAAAATGGAAAGAGGGACACATAGCTAAGGTAGAATATCAACAAATAGCCCAAATCTGCAAAGATAAAGGAAAGCAAAGGCTCAGACTGAACAAAGACTTGCAACAAAAATCAAAGATAATAAAAAAATGTTTCTTTCAAGATATAAATAACAAGAAAAAGGTCAAGGAAACAGTCGGTCCACTCAAGAGAGAAGATGGCAAGAAAGTAACAGGGAGCAGAAAGAAAACAAAGCTGCTTAACTCATTCTTTCCATCAGTCTTCATGCAAAAAAGAAATTATAGCCCAACCTACCAAAAACATAACTGGAAAAGACAGTGTCAAGTTTTGAAGCATGTTTTTTTTTTCTGCTGCATCAGTTATTGCTTCTTAGCTTGCCAACAAACTTGGGGGAGAGGGAATCGAATTGGAATGCAGACTTAAAAAATTAAGGAAGCAGACCATGGGAACCAAGGACATTTGCCAGATGTCTGGCCAAACCCAGAAATACTTTCTCATAACAATATTGCTGTTTAATCGGGCATTGTGACCTGATCCAGATGGAGGAGAGAGAATTTTATGTTTCACTATGTAGGACTTGGGTGGGGTTTTGCCAGAGCTGGTGCCGAAATGTACTAAATAAAGTTTTACATTAAGAGATCAAAATGTCTATAAGATATTTGCTTGGTTGGGTTTGTCAGTCGGAACCTTGACAGATAGACTAGAAATAAAAAATAAAATAAGCAATAAAATGCTAAGAAAACACCTGTTTGATCTTGATGAATATAAATCATCAGGACCTGAGTTCTGAAGAAGCTGGCAGATGTCATCTCAGAACCATTGTACCATACAATAGTGGCCAAAATTGTGGAAACCTTTTGGGAAAAGTGTATTTTTGAGGTTTGATGGCTAATAACACCACTTTTTGGGGGGAGTAGTACCATAAAAGTATATATCAATGGAAAGATAATTTAATCAAGAATGTAATGCAACAAAGTTTGTTCAATTATCTGTACTGTATTCTATGAAAAGTTATAGCCAAATAACCAGAAAAAGGAAACACAACTTGCTTAGGTTGATATCAAGCAAACTTTGTTGCTTTACATTCTTGATTAAATTATCTTTCCATTGATATATAATTTTATGGTACTACTCCAAAAAAAAGTGGTGTTATTAGCCATCAAACCTCAAAAATACACTTTTCCCAAAAGGTTTCCACAATTTTGGCTACTACTGTAGAATGGAACGATTTTGTCATAGGAGACAATATACGAGGATTAAATTATAGGCATGCACACAAAGCTATGATGGGACCGAGAAGAAGGAAAGACTAAAAAAAGTTATGGTTGGATGAGTTCCTTAGAAAGGAGACCCCCCCCCAAAAAATGCAAAGACCAAAAAGCAGTGTACAGATAGTCCTTGATTACAACCATTTGTTTAGTGACCATTGAAAGTTACCATGAAAAAAGTGTCTTATGACTTTTCACACTTTCATGACCTTCACAGCATCCCAATAGTCAGATTATCAGAATTTGGATGCTTAGCAACTGGCTCATATTTGTGATGGTTTTGCAACCTTCTCACAAGCAAAATCATTGGGGGAGCTAGGTTCACTTTGACAACCACATTACTAACTTAAAAACTGTGGCAAGAACCGTGTTAAGTTACTGACTTAACCACTGTGGCAGTCATAAAATGGGGCAACAGTCACTTAACAACTGTGTTGATTAGCAACAGAAATTTTGGCTCAGTTGTTAAATGCCGAGTACTATCTATATGAATAGGAAATTAATATGAATGGCATAGGGATATGTGAATAGTATATGAATATGTTGAAAGAAGGATGGTTTCCAAAGAAAGAAAAGGATGGGAGAATAGAACGAAGGATGTTAATATAAGCTAGTTTTAGTTATGCTTCTTCTTCTTTCCCCTTATCTCCAGGGTCCAAAGTTTTTTGCTTACTGTTCTTTTTAATGTGCTGGGCATAATGTTGCTTATACTGGCAAGCAATAGTATGGTGGATGTATATGTAAGTTTCCTGAATGGCAAAATCACACAATTTGGGCCATCTAACTGGACTCATGAAAAGATCCCAGTTATATGAGTTCTCTGTGAACTATAATTGTTTCTGACCAAATGCTTGCTTGTATTAATACTGCATATTTATATCCTTTCCAAACCCTTTGATCACAGTATCAGCAAATTAGCTGAGGTTGGCTTAGTTGAATATCTATTTATTTGACTTAATTGCCTGCAAGGCTACAAGTCTTACACTTTGTACAAATTTATTAGCTTGCCTGCACTGTAATTGAAATACTAATTTTATTAATCGGGGGTTGACAGTATTTATAACACTTTATGCAGTGCTTTTTTTCTAAAAAAAAAAAA
>NW_015386804.1:247214-284204 GCF_001527695.2 Protobothrops mucrosquamatus
AATAGGGAATAATTTTTAAAATTTTTTAAAGATTTTAAATATGACACAGCCATTAATATATTTGCTTTTTAATTGGTTTTATAGGGGAAATGTTTTTTCTTTTTTTTTGTGTTGTTTTTTAACATGCTGTGAGCCGCCCTGAGTCCCTCTGGGGAGAAGGGCGGCATAGAAGTTTAAAAATAAATAAATAAATAAATAATGTATCCATATTCCCATTGTTTCCCGCTGTCAGCAATTCTATTGTTTCCTTTTTTTCTCATTTAATCATTACAGGATTTTTGAAAATGGGCATATTAAATTAAGCTTTAGTAGTGTCCTATTTCTTATTCCCTTTTTTTTAATGAAACAGGACATATTTTATTAGCAGGAATCTAGTCCACACTGAAGCATACTGGTCCTCCATAGTTACGTGTGTATGAGAAATGTTGAGATCATGAAGGAATAATTGAATGAGATTCCTTCAAAGAAGGTTTTTTTTTTAAAAAAAATGTACCCATCATGGTGCTCTATAGATAGGCAACTCCACGGACAGCATGATTAGGCATGGCAGTCTGATTGTAACATGCTGCAAAGGACTGTCTCTATCTCAGCAATGAGCATTTGATCTATGAGTAAAAGACTTTCAGTCCCTACCAACTGCAGAAATTAGAAAGACCCCTATCTGAAAATGGCAAAGAACAGTTGGCTATCAATATACCAACATAAAAGTTGCTCCAGATGCAGATTCAGAGAGGGGCAAATAACTCAGGACATGTGAGAATACAATAGACCAGGGGTCCCCAACCCCTAGGCTGCAAACGGGTACCAGTATGTTGCCTGTTATGAACCGGGCCATGAAAGCGGGGGAGGAGTGAGTGAGCAAAGCTTCATCTATGCATGCACAGAATCTAGGTTGTGAAACCATCACCCTCCTCCCCAGTCCATGGAAGACAATTTTTCTTCCAAAACTGGTCCCTTCTGTCAGAAAGGTTGGGGACTGCTGCAATAGACTTAACTGTATTTGTTACAGGAAGTATACGGTCGGATGCAGCCCTAGGCTTGGATCCAAATTCTATGAAATGGCTGACTACAAAATCTAATCTTCAAATGGCCTTGAAGACATGGCTATGCCAACTAGTCTGAGACCTTAATGGGAGTCTGGCAAGTTGAAGGTGGCTAAAGGAGGAGAGAACACCCCGTCTTCTCTCTGGCATACTTTTCTCCCTTCCTCTCTGTCCTGATTAGTTTTATTGTGTTTGAATTTTTCAATTTAAGATCTTTATTTACGGTTTTAATGTTTTATCCTGCATTTTATTCAATGCCTGCAAACCACCTGAAGCAGGGGTAGTCAACGGGGGTAGTCAACCTTGGCTCTTTTATGACTTGTGGACTTCAACTCCCAGAATTCCTGAGCCAGCCAAGCTGGCTCAGGAATTCTGGGAGTTGAAGTCCACGAGTCATAAAAGAGTCAAGGTTGACTATCCCTGGCCTGGAGCCACCTTCTGCGAGATGGGCAACATACAAGTTTGGCACACGCCCATGTGAACAAGTCACGACCTGCCGTCATCAGGAAGAGCAAGCTAAAATTAACTGCTCCCATCTTACCAGCCCCTCCATTCCAGGGTAGTAGGTATTGCTCCTCTGCTTAGCTTCTCCATAGATCTGACCAGTGTCACCACTGCCAGTACCAAGCAGGCACTTGCAATTAAAGTATTTTAAAATCTATGTGTATTATTATAAAATATACCGGAATAGATGGGCAAGGAAGACCCTTGCTATAAAATGTAACAGAATCTGAGTGAGTGGGCTGTCTAACAAGCTGGAGATATATGAAGCCACAGGTTTAGTCTTGCTCAACTTCCCTGACCCCACTTTCCCTTGCGTGAGGGGTGGGGAGTGGACTTCACCCTCCTCTGGAGCGGGCGGGGGTCTGTTGCCTGCGGCTGCTAATCCAATTCATGGCTTTCCATTAGTAGATATTCCGGGGAGTTTATGGAGCAGGCAAACTAATGAATTTGTGTAAAGCGTAAGGCTTCGTAACCTTACAGGCAATTAATTCCAGCAAATAGATATTTAGCTAAGCCAACCACAGCACACGTTTAGTTAATTTGGTGACACTGTAACCAGGCGTAGGGCTTGAAAGGGATGCAAAACATGCAATTTGGAATAAGATAAGCAAACATTTAATCAAGGCATAGTTATATTTCAAATTTAAATTGATTTGATATCACATAATTGGGATTTCTTCATGAATACTATTTGATGACCTGAACTGCAGACATAATGATAGTGTTGCATTCAAAAAATATATGAAGTCCTATTTGACTGGCTCCTGGAGGGCACCAGGTTGACAAAGCTTCCTTAGCACTTTGTTGTATGAAGAAGCTGTTAAGAACAAAGAGCTGTTAAGAGATACATGTGACAAGCGAGGAGCAGGTAAACGGTTCTATTGACTAATTTAGGAAATGTGGGTTTCTAATGGGTTTCAGTTCCTTGTTTTATATTGGGGACATAGGTTTCTAGAGCTAGCTGCAGTCATGAAAAAAATGATGCTATGTGCATGGTGACAAGATAACACCACCCCTTCCTTTTGTACTAGCTTCCTGATTTTGGATGAAAATAGGTAAGTCATGGGGTTCATATCAGGGCATCATAACTCAGTCATAATGCAGTTCATAATTTTGTCACTTGCCTCCCATATCCTCTTGTAGGTGTTTCTGATGGTAATGCCAGGCTATTTGAGGGTTCAAAGTCTTGGGATGGCATTCTGAGAATGCATTCCCCAAAACAGGCAGAACTGGGACAAAGGAGTAGAGAGAGCCAGAAAAGAACTGATTTGGTTTATACTGAAATGCCAATATGAAATGAAGTGATTGAACATGACTACTCTCCATAAATGTCACTCAATGTTAAGTTTTGGAAGACGTCTCAGGATTATAACTTTTGAGAGACATGTGTGACTCTGGGGCAAGACGTTGTGCACACCTCTTTTTACTATGTTGTTCTTAAAAATATTGTATGCCTTCCTGGATCTGTTCAGGTTGGATGGAAATCCCTTGTTATTAATAAAAGCCTCATTAAAGTAGCTCTGTTGCCATTACCATTGTTCTGCATAGTAATAGGAAATGCCATCCCGTCTCTTGCTGGAAACACCATATGAGATGAGGCAGCTGCCTCAAAAGTCAGCTGAGTGTTTGGAGGCTTCAAAAGGCAAATCTCGGCTGTCTGAGAGGAAGGTAGAGCAGTGACAGCAAATCTGCCTTTCTTTTCTCCTGCTACAAGGAGAGACTCAAACCCTTCTGACTTAAAGGCCTCCTCTTTAATAATGAAGTATGAATAATGCAGCCATTCAGACAGATCCACCTCAGTATTTTCAGCTGAGTTGATAAGGCCTCATTAGGCAAGAATTCTTAAAGTGATTAACCTTTGTGGCATTTAGAAGGTAACCGAAGACAGTTTTGTTTTACTAAGTCTTCAGCTCCAAATAAATATAACTGATGTCTACCTTTGGGGAAGGGGGCAGGAGGGGAAAAAATGACTTGTTCTGATCTATTGATGTTGTAGTTTTCAAAAATTTTAATGTGTCCTTTGACTTGAGTCGGCTATAAAAGCTGTGAAGTAATAAAGAAAAAAGTAAACCAGTCATGAAAATAATTAACTATTAACAAGGCTTGATGAAAGAGATGTGTTTTTACCATCTTGCTAAATATTAAAAGAGTGGGATCCCATCACCTTTTAGGGAGTTTATTCCCAAGGCTGGGTGCCATTTTCCTGATTGCATCCTTTCCTGAAAATCTGATAGTCGAGTTTCTAACAGCACAGGGATCTTTAGATCTACTCATCTAAGTAACCTGGTAGCGTCACGACAGGAGGGCTGGCATCACAGATAATTAGACCCTAGAACAGTAGAACATGAATAGCCAGTAAAAATCACTCAGTATACTATAGGCATCAGTATAGGCACCAGCCAGCTGGCTATTCATCATATTTTGTTCCAATTCTAATTGCTGGCCATTTTCAAGAGTATCTCCAGATAAAGTGCACTGCAATTGTTGAGATGGAATGTAACCAAGGTGATGCTATTAAGTTAGCCCAAAATAAGAAGAGTCAAAGTTGATATACTAGCCACGATGGGTTTCACTGCAACAGCTCCTTGCAAATCAAGTAAGAACTGGAGGTCAAAAACCACTGTCAACCTGCTCTTTCTGGGAGGCTATGATCCCATCCAATGCAAGCTTTCAAGTCATTCCCAGAGTCTTGTCTTTTCATTACAACAACACTTTCATCTTGTCAGATTATTCTCCTTCATCCAGACAGTTTGGGCAATGTTTTCAAGGGTACTGTTAACTTTCCAGGCAACACAGGGTCGGGAGTGGTAGTGCTAGGTGTTAGCGGCACACTGATGACATTGCTGCCCACAGCTCCACATAATTTCTAGGGGAGGAGAGGAGACAGGATAGACACCTGTGAAAGATCAACAGCTTAGATGGTGAACTCTCTTCCCTCAGAACTACCTTCTGGACATGTCCTGACAGGAAGGATTAGAAACACTGCAACACAATGTCCCTCAGATAACTGCCAATGGATACTATTCGCAGTGATATTAAAAGCCACTAAAATGTTCAGGAGAACTGGCACAGCTACCAGTTTCATCTCCCAAGGTGGCTAAAAAAAACCCAATTGAAAAGAGATTTTAAAAAAATCATTTCTGTCTTGATTATCGTTATATTCTGCACTTTTCTAAGCGAGCTGAAGCACTTTGTAAAGCAAAGCAGGACAAAATCCCATCCTGTGAACTAATTTTAGCTGTGAATTTGGTGCCTCAGTATCCAAATTCAGTACAATACTGCTCACTTGAGCTCAATTCAGTGTAATGCAAATGAAAGCAATGGCACCAGTGGGGGAAACTAAAAAAGACACAGAATTAGTTTATTATAATTAAAATATGGTGCTTAGTCTAGGATAGCTTCCAATTGTCTAAACTGCAATTTACTTTTCGCTTTCTTTAAAAAAACAATCTATTCTGGTTGTAAATTCTCAGGGCTTTGATACTGTACATTACCATGTACAAAAAGCAGGACTCCTGTGGGAGTGTGTGTATGTATGTATTTGTGTGTGGGGGGTATATATACACACACACAGACACACACACACACACACACACAGAGAGAGAGAGAGAGAGAGAGAGAGAGAGAGAGAGAGAGAGAGAGAGAGAGAGAGAGAATGAATCATAACATATCATGGTTCAGGTAATGTGTTCACTGTCTTCTTATTTTAAAGAAGAAAGCCAGTAAGTCATCATCAAGCCATCAACAAGATGGCTTAGTGGGTGGGTAGCAACCCCTTTATTTCCCTGGTAGAGTCCATGCTGAATTTCAGCGTTTGGAGAAGACATTCAAAAGTTTTAAGAATTCAAAAGGGATTTAACAAGGATCAACAAACAAACGTTTTGCCCCAAGCAGAAAACAAATCCAGAAAATTCCAGCCTAATTGATCGGTATAATAGTATCCTACTCCCCAATTATTAAATATAATCTCTGACCACCAAAATATTGCCCCTCTTTGCATAAGATAGCGTGCCAGTGTAGCCATTCTATATCACACAACCATCTGGGGAGGCAGTGTCAGCAAAAAGGAGAGTGGAGGTATACCGTGTTTTTTTAACCCAGAGATCGTATCTGTATCCTACCCTGAATAATTCAGGACTATTTAGTATGTGCCAATCCCTTGCTTTTGCACACAAATTCTTTTCTTCAACCAAGGAGGATGAAAGACTTAATACTTCTGAAAAACCTAACCTAGGGAGGCCCTCTCAGCAAAACTCATTTGGAACCTCAAAGATACTTTACAGAAAACGCTTTGCATGTCTTGTCTAAAAATGATCTGCTTAGCAACATTACTGATATGTAAACATTAGGAGTGCTATAAATCTTCATCTGCCATTTTATCTTGGGCATTTATTTAATATACCTTTGGTATTTGTTAAAGGGCTTCATGATCCTGTTGATCGTCTTAGAGCTAGTCCTATTTGCTGTAGAAATATCTTCTGCAGCTTGCATGGGCAGATGTACCCAAGTCCTAAACAGAAAAGGGCATATGATGTCAAAGCTGCTGCAATTTTTGCTTTTTTCAAATATAATGTGAGCATAGCTAGAGCTTTTATTGAACTATCTACTTGGAGCCCAGTAGTAATCCTATTGCAACTAGTTTAAGGGGACACAGGAGTAGGAAAAGATAATATTAGGGCAGTGACAATGTTGCTATATATTAAATACTTGGTGAGGCAATATCGTGTTGTTAGTTTTCTTACTAATAACACAGAGTACACTTGTTACTACCTGTGATCTAGAGAGAAGTCTACCATTGTTTCACCTCCAAAGGCTTAGTTTTTAGTGTCCACAATTAACCAGCTGGCTGGAACAGACATTTATTTATTTATTTAGAAAATGTATATAGATTCTGCCATGCTAAATAGATGGGTCATACAATAAAACATCGCCTATATTCTAATACCAGAACCTCCAGATGCAAACCGTTCCATCAATTAATTGTTCTCACTGTCAGGAAAAATCTCCTTAATTCTAGGTTGGATATCTCTTGGTTACGTTTCCATCCATTACTTCTTGTCCTGCCCTCAGGTGCTTTGGAGAATAGATCAACCACATTCTTCTCTGTCACAGGCCCACAAACATTGGACGATTGCTATCATGTCACCCCAAGTCATTCTCTTCATTATCATCATCATCATGGATAGCGTCCCCCGTCTTGTGGTTCTAAAAAGCCCTCAAAACCTGCCTTTGGTCCCAGGCCTGGAGTTAATACGTTGGGAGAACAGGGGGAGCTGTTGGGCTTGACTTCAATGGTTGTTTTTAGCCCCAGCTGTCTCATTTCATTTTGTTGATGTTTTTAATTGTTTAAATAAGTCTCATACTTAGTAACAGCAATAGCAATAGCACTTAGACTTATACACTGCCCCATAGTGTTTTACAGAACTCTCTGGGTAGTTTGCAATGTAAACATTATTTGCATATGGCCCCCAACCATCTGGGTCCTCATTTTACCGACCTCAGAAGGATGGAAGATTGAGTCAACCTTGAGCCCATCAGGGGCGAACTCCAGGATGTGGGCAGAGTTTGCCTGCAATACTGCACTTTAACCACTGCTCTACCAGGATTCTATAATAAGCTGACCAGAGTCCATTGGGTGGACAGCTTTGTTAAACGGATGGAAACTAACCAAAGAGAGAAGCAACCTAGAACTAAGGAGAAATTTCCTGACAGTTAGAACAATTAACCAGTGGAACAACCTGCCTCCAGAAGCGGTGAATGCTCCAACACTGGAAGTTTTTAAGAAGAGACTGGGCAGCCATTTGTCCGAAATGGTGTAGGGTTTCCTGCCTGAGCAGGGGGTTGGACTAGATGATCTCCTCCAAGGTCCCTTCCATCATCATCATCATCATCATCATCATCATTATCATCATCATCATCATCATCATCATCATCATTATTAACTTCAGATAAAACATCATCATCAACGACATCAATTTCTGCCCAGAATAAATTAACATGTAAGTAAAGGCCACACTTTGTAATATTTACATTTTATGTGGAAGCATGTTTTTTATGAGAAAGTATAATATATCTGTTTGTCACTCTATTGTAGAATCTAAAACTCTCAAAGTTACGGAATAGTTATGCCAGAGTGAAGAATCACATAATTCAAAAAAGCAAGATCTGTCACAGGGCTTACCATTTTATTTATTGCCAGCTTTTCTCCAAATGGCACCAAAATGCTAACAACTAACCTTAAAATCCAGCCCAATCATAAAAATAAATCCCATAAATACCATTTAAACCAGTGAATTTCACATTAAAAATTACCCCCATTCAGAGATCAACAAAAGCTTTGCATGAAAGAAGCAGCTAATTTCTTTTTGGAAAAGACTTCCAAAATACTTTTTGGAAAAGATCATTCTGATAAATCTTTAGAAAAAAGCTTACAAAAAGTATGTCCCACTCTCAGATTTGCTTCTGGATGGGAATATTTTTAATAATCCGCCTTTAATCCTTAGTTTGGTATTTTGTTATTGTGTTACTTAATCTCTGCTAGGTTTTAATTTCAAAGTGATGTGACAAGTATTATTAACTGTTATCTATCAAAGTATACCTAAAGGGTGAAATACAGTTATTGCTCTTTCCTTCTTTCTTTCTGCAGCCTCCCAAATCTTTTCCAGCAGGTCTCCTGAATATCTGGAACCTATTCTAAGAGTTTTTTTGAGGTCAGGGGTGCCCTGCCTTGTGGCCCGCATGGGACATGGATTCTACCAGCAGAAGAAGTTAACTGAATAAAACTCACAATAATTAAAATTTGCCTCCAACAATTATTCAACGAGATTGCAGTGCTAGACCCACTTACATGAAAGCTCATTCCAGTGAACGCAGTTGGGATTACATCTCTGTAAATGATGCAAAACTGAGTTCCTGTGTGTGCCTCCTTGATAATAAATCAGCTGGATTTTCCTTTAAGTAGACGTGCATTGGATTGCAGCTCTCTGTGTTGTTTTATTATCAGTTAAGAGCATTTTCCTATGCTGGTTGACATGACACTAAGTCTCACAGTCAGCTGGGCTTTCTTCCTTGTGTGATAGCTGTTTGCAAAGTATCCTTCTGTGTTTTAAAAAGTCATTATTTTCAATGCTCTATGATAGCGGCCCCCACCTTTTGGGTGCCATGGACTGGTTCTCTGGAGAGTAGTTTTTCTACGGACTGGGTGGAGGCATGGTTTCGTGGTTCCACATGTGCGTGGATGGGGCTTTGCCTGCTTGTGTGGACTGGTTCCTGGCAAGCCCAGGGGTTAGGGAGTCCTGCTCTATGATGGGTAGGAAGCTTCCCAGGCTATTTTTTTCAAAGGAGAAGAAATTGTGGAGAAAATGTTCTACTTATGTGTAACAACCCTTCCGTTAATTACAACGTGGTTAAACCAATGTTTTTCTTTCATTATCTAATAAGTTTTGGGTGTTCTACAGCCTCCCTGGTTACTACCGCTTTAGTTCAATGCCAAGGGATGATCCTCCTGGAGGAACTTTATGCCTGAATTTTTTTTTTCAGGCTAGGAAGGAGGAACAGGGGAAGAATCTTAAAACATGAGATGTGCAAGAAAAAGCACAAATCCCAAGGAAAACCTCCAGGAACACAAGGTGAACAGAAAAATGTCCCTTAAAAGAAATTCTAAAATATTAAAGCATCATTAACAGTAGTGTATAAAAACTAAAATCTCATTAATAAATAAAAAATGGGGGAGGTATTCAAATATACACACACATACACACACAATTTGTTTAGGGTTGTAGTCTGTCTCAGCAAGCAAAGGGGGAAAAAATCTTTATTGCATAAAATAAAATCCTACCCTGACACTGTCAATTTACCAATATACTGCAATCACACTTTGCAAGAAAACACAATAGAATAACAAAAACATATATGGCCAATTCCTCCTAGTCATAAGAATTTAAAAACGATGTCATCCTCAAATATGGAGAGACATTTCTATTCAAATTCAGTGAGGGCAGATCAACATGTATTAAGAGCAGATGAAGGAAGTCTTCTAGCATTTAAAAACATGTCAACAACTCATTAAATATTGCGGTGTATATATGAGTGTTTTTCTAAGCCTGATCTAGTGTGCTACTAATAGATACTGGAAGATCATTCCCATTCCACCTAGCTAATGTATCTGGAATCAATAATTAGCAATACCATGTTGCTTGCAGTAATAATTTATTAAAGTGTGTCTACCCTGAAGAAAGAAAATGGAACAATTAGCTTCACATTTTGATCAATTAATAGCACTCTGAATAGTTCTGAGGCCCTAGAAATCAATCCGTTTTTAGAAAATCCATTAAGGGACATAATACAAGCAACCGCTACTTCATCCTATTTATTTTTACAAATGGTTATCATTGCTGGATAATTATTACTTTATGATTCAATGGAGATGATTCATTGGAGATACCCCAAGTGCTATGTTGTGAAATAACATGAATGATTTTCAAATTGTTTCGATGAAGGAAAACGGATGCTGTGAATGAACTGAGGTTTCATGAAATAACGCTTTTAGAGCCATCAATGAGTAATAAAAGTACGAAATCCACCCTATGGCTCTGAAGGATAGTTACAAGGCTGTCCTTGTTTCAAGAATGACTTGAAAGAAGTATTTTATACCTCGCATGAGCATTGAATTACTTTGCTCTCCATTAAAGCAGCCCAATGTTTTTCCAGCTGCTATGCAAGCCAGGAAAAGGCGGTACTGTTTCAAAAAGTACACTAACTTTAAGGAGTGGACTCCTTAAAGTAGCAACATCTCTTTTTTTCCTGGCTCATGGACAGGCTACTTTCAAGAATAGTAGAAGGTGCTATGCTCCCACTTGTCCAAGGTGTTTTCCTTCACTTCCAAGAGAAGCAAGATGTTCTGTCAATTGTCTGCCTAGGACAGCCTCACCAGCCTATCTACGTCCTAGAAATAATTTATAAGATGAGATGAGTCATGGAAACAGATGCTTCAACCTAGTCCATCACATCATCTCCCCCTCTGTAGGCACTCTCAACTGAGTGCATTGAGTTAAATTTTTAAAGCCAAGCACTAGAATTTTTCATTTTCACATCCAAGCTAGAACAAAGTCAGGCTAATTTAATGAATAGCAAAGATGTCCTGCACTTACAAAATGGAATGTTCAAAGTACTGCTTCCTTGTCATGTTCTGAAGCACAGATATTCCTAAATGGTTGGTAGTATAAAGGATTGGTAGGATATCGTGGTGGCGCAGTGGTTAGAATGCATTATTTCAGGCTAATTCTGCCAACTGCCAGCAGTTTGATCCTGACTGGCTCAAGGTTGACTCAGCCTTCCATCCTTTTGAGGTCGGTAAAGTGAGGACCCAGATTTTGGGGGGGCAATATGCTGACTCTGTAAACCACTTAGAGCAGTGGTTCTCAACCTTTTTAATGCCGCGACCCCCAACCGGTCGTAAGTCGAGGACTAAACCGGTCGTAAGTCAAGGACTAAACCACTCATAAGTCGAGAACTAAACCGGTCGTACGTCGAGGACTAAACCAGTCGTAAGTCGAGGACTAAACCGGTCATAAGTCGAGGACTAAACCGGTCGTAAGTCGAGGACTTTCCCTGCCCGGGAGCACCGCACATGCGTGGTTCCGCCCCCTGTGCCGCCCAAGGCGTAGCTGGCAAGTGGCAGAGACGGAGCAGGCCGACCACCAGCTGGCCCAGCCCAAGGGAGGTAAGGCACCCACCGGAAAAGGGGAAAAAAATGGCGGACAACCTTGCTTGGTGACCCCCGTGAAATGGTTGATCGACCCCAAATGGGGTCGCAACCCATAGGTTGAGAACCGCTGACTTAGAGAGTGCTGTAAAGCACTATGAAGCGGTATATAAGTCTAAGTGCTATTGCTATTGCTATGATATGCTGTACATATTCACAGTAAAATATTAAGATGTCAAAGAGCTCTTTAGAGCTCTATTGCATGTTCAGAAGGATGAATAATGCCATAATCACTCATGTTTGAGTTATAGTTCTTTTAACTCATGATATCTATAGTCGTTGTCCAGCATCAAAAAACAAAAAATGTCTAGTAGCAGTTATCCTTCCTCATAGACTGAAGACTATGCACCTAATAACAGCCAAAAATGTATACATTTCAAAAGTTACAATGACTTCCTGAACCCATGTCTATTTTTCCTAACATGACAACTGATGTGGCTCTCCATGTCACCAAAAAGCACTTGGTGACTATTAGGTCAGCCAAGGTCAAATGCAATCAATTCCTGCCTAATTCTTTTCTAAACTTTCTTTATTCGTAAAATATACCTTCGACAATTACAACAATTTCTACTTTGTTCCTTTAATCCAGTTTGCATTTTTGTTGCTGACCATGAGTTGGAAAATACATCATAAATATTATTTCAGTGAGTCCTTTGCAGAGAGAAAGTGTCATAAAACCGTAATGCTTGTATGTGGATTATTGAAAACCTGGCTTTTGCTTTATAAAAAATGGCAATGGGTGATTAAAAGATGTCTGCCTGGGTCCCTGGATTGCAGACAGATAAGCTTGTTGTTTGCCTCCCTTTTTCTTAGACATTCTATTTTAACCAGGAACAACAACTGGTTTTAAAATAGACCCAAGTAAACATTCTTTAGCGTCAGATCACCAAACATTTGATATAACGAAATGAATACAAGAAGTCCTTGATTTACAACAGTGTGTTTAGTGACCGTTCAAAGTTACAATGAAAAAAAGTGACTTATGAACGTTTTTCACACTTACAACTATTGCAGCATCCTCATGGTCACGTGATCAAAAATTCAGATGCTTGGCAACTATTTATGACGCTTGCAGTGTCCTGGGGTCATGTGATCCCCTTCTCACAAGCAACGTCCATGGGAGGTTGTTAACACTGTGTTGCTAACATAAAACTGCAGCGATTCACTTAACAACTGAGGCAAGAAAGGTTGTAAAATAGGGCAAAACTCACTTAAGAAATGCCTTGCTTAGCAACAGAAATTTTGGGCTCAGCTGTAGTTGTAACTCAGAGATTTCCTGTAGTAACTTTATAATATTTGCCTGATTTGGTTTAGGCTAGAATTGGAGTGACTAAATTGGTGTTTCTCCTAATCTTTTGAATTTTGAGAGTGAACATTATCCATCCCGGCCTTTTTTGAAGTAACTTCCTCTCTAGTCATCAATTATTTACAGCACAGTTGTTTTTTTTCTTTTCTGTGTCTTGTCTGCGCTGCCATGAAAGTGGGACACTCACGCTGTCAAACTCGGATCAGGTGGCATCAAACAGAACAGAAAAGACCATTTCCATCAGGTCTGGGAGGGAGAGTGCCTACAGAGGGGGAGATGATGTGATGGACTATGTTGAAGCATCTGTTTCCCAGGAAGGAAGGGAGTACATTCCCTAGAATCCCCCAGGCTAGATCCATTAGGGTGAAAGTAGTAAGGGTTTAGTCTGGCAAGATTCTGTCTATTGTGTGTAAGCAACTAAAGAGCTGAACTCTGGCTGGATTGTTCTACATCATTCTTGGGCTAAGCCTGACAGATACTCTGAGAATATGTGATTCAGGGATAGCAATCTTGGATGCAATAACTGCTTTAGATCATTCTCAAGGACCTCCCTGTTTCTCACTGTAAATCAAAGTTCCTGTAGCAGAACTGTTTTCAATATATTTCATGGAGTACATCTTTTCTCATGCAGTTAATATCAGGCTGACAGATGACATAAAAGAATGGGTAAAAGTATGAGATGGGATGAGGACAATTTGACCTTTAATAAAATACTGTAGAGTAGTCACATATTGAAATAAGGATGTGATATTCACCCATTTGTTAATATACTAAATAGTACAACAAATAAATATTGAATAGTACAACTGTTTTGCACACTTTACCTCTTTATAGGTAAATATTGAATAGTACAACTGTTTTGCACACTTTACCTCTTTATAGGTAATCGTTTTCTATTTTAAGAGATTAATATCTTTAGTACATTTCCTAACAACTGTTGCAAGAACAAGAAGTAATTGTAATCATATTCCTGATTAACTCTGTGTAGCATAGTTATCATTGTAAGGTATTCAATTTTGTAAAATGTATTTCATTTTTCTACCTTATCTTAACTCTTCCTCTTTCCTGATAATACCCTACACTGGATACAAAGGAAGGAGCTGAAATGAACTCTATTCATCCATCCATCCATCCATCCATCTATCCATCCACAAACTTAATTTGTCTCTTCTTCTTTTTTTTCTTTTTTTGAACCAGAGCACTTAAACATGGGTTTTGGCTACAGTTAAGTGCTACCAGTATTATTATAATCTCAGAAAAAATAATGGGGAAAACATAATGGCAATATAGTCATACTTTTCTCATTATTTTATTTTCAACAGTTTTTTCTTCTTTATCCTTTCAGATTTTTTTAAAATATGACAGTACTGTATATTCTACAGAGGATATGTTTATGGCTTACAAAGATGTTATGTCACAAATAACAGATGCTGTAGCTTTGTGACATCTTATGAAGGAACAGTTGCACATTTTAATTAAAGGCATTACCCTTTACTAAACAGGAATTGGTAGAATGACTGTCTAGTTAGGCATTTAGAAAGAGAAGACTCTCTTTGGAAATATTGCATTACAACGAAGGACTTCTTACTAAATCTAAATATTCTGATGCTCTCCAGCTATTTTGAACCTCGATTCCCAGCTGTCCCAGGTGTGTGTGTGTGCGTGTGCGTGTGCGTGTGCGTGTGCGTGTGTGTACATACACATATATTTCAAGCAGTAATCCAATAATCTGGAAAACGTCTGCCATTTACCTGCTTCATCTCATTTTTCAATGTTACCTTCTGAAATTAAATTCTTTGTCCAAATGCCTAAGCAAGCTGAAGCAGTTTAAATAAAAATTAATTAAAAGAAGGTTTTAATATCCTGATCCTATTCCATAAAAGATGTAAAACTCTCAGCCTATTGTGACATTTTTGTAAAGTACTTCAGAAGTGAAAATCTTCTATCTCTGTTCTGATCTTGAATCCATTACTTAGTATTAAGAATATAAACAACCAGTCTTGTTTTGGATATAATTGATCATTGATACTCGTGAATATCCCTATTCCGGTGACCATTTGTATGTAGGGTGCTTGTGGAGACAAAGGGCAATTGCATTTTATTTCTGGCTAGGTCCCTAATGTCACAACTTTCACTAATTACACTCTATGCCTTCCCCTCTTTCAGCAGAAGGATGCATTTAAAAACACATTAATAGAGCTTTCCCTGAATACCTAAGATGATGGGAATTCAAGATTAGTGTCCTAGTTTTAATTGAAATGGGCAAATATGCAATAAAGTTCTGAAAACTCATGAAGCAAATGAATTATTTAGATTAATTTCAATCTAGTTTCTGTTCAGAAATCAAACTTGTTTTAGCTGATCTAATTGATGAGGTTTTCCCGGAATCTTTACTGAGTTCATACATCATAGCTTTCTTAACTATGGTTTGTTATGGTAATTGCAAGTGTTTGGGTTCACAGTTCTTTCTGGCTCATACATCTTGGCTGATAAAATACAGCGGCACGCCTCACATGATAAAAGGCAAAACTGAACTAACCACTTTATGGCTGAAGGTCATTATGGCTGAAGAATGTATGAATTCAACAAGTATGTGATGGTATTTATTCAGTTAGACCTAGTGTGAAATTTTAAAATATCATTCAGGATCTTAAAATTTCAAACTCTTTTATAGGACTGAAGGCACCATTAGAGCATGACCTACTCTTTCTTCTTTAAGAAGTTAAAAAAAATTGATGTAGGGATATGGTTGCTATTCCCAATCTTAGAGGACGCTATTGCAATCTGTTTTGCTTCCCAGGTTTTTCAAATTCTACATGAAACTTCTGTCTAAACATTGGTGGTGTGCTGGATACGAATACATTAAAATTAAATCCAGACCAAATGGACAAGATGGTGCTGGTAAAATATTGAAATTCATATCGTAACCAAGAAGGTAGACCTTTCACAAACTGAAAAGAACAGAAACTAAACTGGCTGTAATAGCAGATCACTGGGTGATTTGCAGCAAATTGACAAGGATTTTCAATTCCCAGTTGTTTCATAAGAAGCCACTAAATCTTGCTAATTAAAATAAACATCTCTGCCACAGTCAGCCTTATGCTAATCCCTTATCTCTCAGGCCCACTGATGCTTATCAATAAAAGGCTGATATTATTTAGCTTTAACACTTTCTGGTACAATTCTGCAGCCCACTTCTGCACTCCTTCGCTGTAACCCCTGATTTCTATTTGTATCAGTGTAGATGCTGTGTTTGCCCTTCTCTTACTTGGACAGGGGAAGGTGCAGTAAGAAGAGGTAGACTCCAATCGTTGAGACTATCCAGTCTCGAAGTCGGTTCACAAACAACCCTTATAATTCATTGAGTTCCATTTTTAATGCACTTAAGTAGGGGCTCTATTAGAAATCAGAGTCAATTCATGAAGGCTGAAAACAGTAATACTGGCCACCGCCAGAATGTGCTTATGCAGGTAGTCCTCAAGTTACAACCTTTTATTTAGTGACCGTTCAAAGTTACAACAGGGCTGGAAAAAAGTAGCTTATGACCATTTTTTGCATTACAACCACTCCCCATGGTCATGTGGTCAGAAAATGGATATTTAGCAACTGGTTCCTGTTTATGACAGTTGCAGTGTCCCCGGGTCCTTTTGCGATCTGATAGGCAAAGTCAATGGGGAAGCCAGATTGACTTTACAACTGTGTTATTAACTGAGCAACTACAGCGATACACTTAACAACTGTGGCAAGAAAAGTCGTAAAATTGGGCAACTTAACAACTATCTCACTTAGCAACAGAAATGTTGGGCTCAAATATGGTTGTAAGCTGAGGACTGTCTGTAATTTGTAAGCGCTTATGCTTCTTTTTCACTGTAGGCAGTTGCTAGAAGTATCTTCAGGCAAGAAATGAATGTACCGGTAATAAGAACCCTGACTAGATTAAGAATTATCAGACTTCTGAACAGGCAAAGGAGGGCACAGACAATTGGAAGGGAGGATAAATGAAAGACAAAAGAGGACACACTAATTTTTTATCTTCCTTGGCATCTACTGTATGGTAAAAATTACAGTGAAAAACTGGGAAAAAATATACTTAGGCCTACAGATATATGAAATTACTTTTTCAGCATGAGAACCACCGTTTTCAGTCATAAAAATGTACTAGAATCTATTAGTAGGCAAAAACCTTTAGCATGTAACTGATTAAGATCTTGTCAGTTTCAGGTAGTAGCCAAGTCCACTAGCTGCTTCCAATCAACTAATTAAGGTTGCAGAAAGGAGAGCTTTGTTGTTAGTACTTAGTAGGGAAGTGCTGCAACTTGGAGAAAAGCTGCTCAAAAAGATGGACGATGTTTGGTTTTTAAGGCTATTCCTGCCGGACAAAGGACATGAGGAGAAAAAGGAGGACCTGTCCTCTTTTTCTGGAGATCTGGTAACCTGAGGCTAGATAGCTCCAAAATCTCTAAGGTTCAACATCAGCAGTAGATATTCACATTTCTAGGGGAAGCCCTAAAGGCCTCTGATTAGATTATAAAGATAGTTTACCTCTTGATCAATTCCAAAACCCATAACATTAATCCAAAAACATGTTAATTGTGTTCATACATAATTATCATATCTAATTCCCCCCACTTTAAAAAAATCAGCATATTTTCAAAAGTAGTTGCTGAGTGGTAAAAGGTTCTTCACAGAGGGTACATGATTCCAGATAGCCTGTATAATCTACTTCCTAATCATGAATTTCACCCACGTTGTTTACTTATTGATCCACTTTTGAGGCTTTTTTGTCCATAGTGTGACTGCATCTATCCATACACCGGAGGAGTCCAAAGAGCTTAAGACACAATTGGCAAATCTAATTAAAATCACCTTTGTCCACAGCTGGAAGATAATTTACATCCAACATTTTATTTTATGAAACACCACTAAATAAAAGCTTTACCAAATGGGCGATCTCTACTATGTAACATGTAATTTTGATAAGTAATTTCCAGCATGTAAATTTGGGCAGTTCAAAAAGAGAGAGAGAGAGAGAGAGAAATGAAGTCCAGTGATAGATTTGCTTAAAGGAAAAAAAACCTGTCATGAGACTAGTCCTGTTACTGCTTACCTGAGGCTGGGGGGAAAGGGGGGGCTAGGTTGAGCCTAGCAAACAATTGTGAATCAGTGCTCCTTGAAAAGAGGCAAAAATCTGGTTTAGAATATTTGCATTGTAAGCAACAGCTTTAGATTTCTATCTCCATCATCTATAGATTCAGATGAGAAACTCTTGCTTGAAACCCCAGTCTTCACTGTCAGTCAGTGTACATCACAAAGGAGGAAACTCCAGCTCATGACCTTAATGTAGCATGCTAGTTATCAGCCCCACTAAGTAGAACACATCAGGAGATCAACTCCATAGGAAGGCTAGAACTAGTTTATTGAGATTGGCTATTAAAACAGAATTTTGCAAGTCTGATTGTGCTGTGCTTTCCACCCCCAAAATACTCCAGTGAATCAGATAGGCATCTGCCATTTCCAAATGTTTTTTTTTTCCACAGGGCTTAAAATTTTACCCAATTGCCTAAGTTAGGGTTCTTACATATTTCCATTAAGGTCATTTTCCTTACTGTCTATCAATTCACCTAGGCCAGGGGTAGGCAACCTTGGCTCTTTTATGACTCGTGGACTTCAATTCCCAGAATTCCTGAGCCAGCATTCTTAGCCAGGTAATGCTAAGAAATTTGATTGATTACAACAACTAGAATATTCCCATGGGGTGCTAGAACATTTTCACTGAGGTGGAAGAAGAAACCTTGACATCTGCCTTCCAGCCACACAATAGCAGGGTAATTGGGGATAACTCACCAGGCAGTAGGACTGAAAAAAAAGAGCCTGAGTCAGCAGCCTTGAATGAATCCATCAAGGAGCCAGGTTGAGTCAGCAACATGAAGCTTTTATTAAAAAAATAAATAAACAAACAAAAAGCCAAGTGCCACCTTGGAAAATATGAACAAAAATGCTGCATCCAAGGCTGGGGGGAGGAGGGGAGTGCAGCCTTGGTCTGCTCTACTCTGTCAGCTTTAGTGGGAACTTGGGGCTGTTTTTCATCACTACCTTTTAAATGTGTGGGCAAGCATTTTCAGAACTCAGGGGAGATGTTAAATGTGTGGGTGGGCTTCATTATCTGGGCTTTTAGAGCAGCGAGAAAATGAAAACAGGACTGGCAACATGGCCTACAGACCAGCAATGTCCTTTTTCTTAAGCAATGGTGCTAACCACTATGCCATTGACTTAATGCTGGTAAGACAGATATAGAAATAGAATCTAGTTGACAGTGTTCCAGAAAGTTGCTTTTTCTTTTTTCCTGCGCGTACTGGTATTTTGATGCTTTTACATGCTAAATATAAATCTAATAAATGTGGATGTATAGATGTGTTATTTATATGCATGTGCACACACACATTTATTATTATTATTATTACCAGGCTGAATCAAGACACTGCAAGATGATGGCCTGTTCATTAAAGCTAATGGAGTATAACCTACCAAGCTGGTCCACTGTGAGGATTGGTAGATAGATTTTTTTTTTACTTCTTATCTAGAGGAAGGAAGGAAAGGAGGGAGGGAGGGAGGGAGGGAGAGAGAGAGAGAGAGAGAGAATTTCTCACCTAAAAATTAGAATCTGGTCAGCACCCCTCTGCATTACCCTAGCTTGCAGGCGAGCATGCATGCATACACACACAGAATGTACATACTGTATATTTACTACAGTATTATGACTAAGCCATACAAGAAGGACAATGATTGGTAATTGCTTACCTGGAGGAAAAAAGTGGGAGGGTCCAACACCAGTAGAATTGTCCAATGGGAGGATATGGTGCCCTGCAGTCCAGACTGAATACCCTGCCAGCTGTTGTCAAAGTATCTTAATCCAGACAGGATTTTCTTAAACTCAGAATCAAGCTAGTATCAGCTTAGGACAGGAGCAGTTTAAGTACTAAGTGTGAGGGTGATCCTTCCTTAACCTCTTGCAACTATAGACCATCTTGTGGATTCTGCACAGGGAAGGCTCATGTAAAGTGCAGCTGGGAGATTAGCATGTGTAAATGTTCACTCTTGCAAAGGATGTCAAGCAATCCCTTTCTCTGATACGTTACAGTTCATGGAGCTGTATATACACGGAGCGTTTCATGTCTAATAAACTATTCCTTGCCTGCAGCTTGAATCGGTATTATTACAAGTTTATCAGTGGATTTCCTTTAATTCAGGCTATTAAATTCTGAATGTTATGCTTAATTTGCTTTGGATTTTTGGCTACTCTTTGGTCATGAAGGCAGTCTGCTCACTAATCATGAACACAGAACTAAAGGTGATATACAGTAATGCCTTGGGATAAAGGAACAGCACATGCATAAAAATTATGCTAATACTTGCCTGATTTGTTCGTTGATTTGAGAACTGACTTTCCAATCAGACATACAAAAGTTTGCACACACACACACAAACAAATAAAACAGTGTGAAGAAATAGAGGGGGGTCATTTGCCATTTTTACTTTGTTTACTTTCTCACATTTAGCTTACATAAAAGAGAAGCATGTGAGTGGCCAAGATTAGAGTCAAAGAAATGCAGCCGACAGAAGTTGGAACGGGATGGTGGAAATCAACTTTGCATGTATTGATTTTCTGCACCTATAAGCCTATTGACCAGTAGCCTAGCAAAAGTTCTCTGCACTTACATCTCCTTCCATTGTATAACATACTCATTTTGCATGTCTCTGCAAAACATTTCTGTTCTTGGGGAGTCAGATATTCCCAGGACTTTTATCACCACCTTTTTCTCTCAGCTCAGTCCTCTTTCTCTTCTGATGTCAGTGCAATTGTGGTTATCACGTGCCTTTTTCTTTCTCTGTAATGGAAGGCATCATCCATGGTTTCTTCGCTATAGATAAGCCACTTGATCTATCCTAAATAAAAGTTATCTTTTTCAGCAGGCATTAGCCTGGAAGACACTTTCTTGCGAAAATTTATACTCCTAACTCCTACTCCCAACTTCAGTGTTTTCCTCCCTACGCACGCTTTCTGTTGCACAGAGCAATCTGCTATCCGCCAGTTGGTCCATATGCCAGGAGTGGGTGAGTCAAATTCACTGACAGTCCAGCAACTTCGCTTCCTGGGAAACACTGGGATATTATGTAATAAAATAGGGTGGGGTCTGCAAGCCTGGAAAGAGGTTGAATATTTTGGGAGGCCTACAAAAGAATTCCTTGGGTTGTGAAATGGAATTAGAACATAGAACAAGAGGGTTGGAAGGAACCTTCTAGTCCAACCCCCTAATATAGAGGTAGGCAACCTTGGCTCTTTTATGACTTGTGGACTTCAACTCCCAGAATTCTTGAGTCAGCATAGCTGACTTAGGAATTCTGGAAGTTGAAGTCCACAAGTCATAAAAGAAGCCAAGGTTGCCTACCCCTGCCCTAACTCCTTAGATCATGATCCCCAATCTTTCCAGCTCCATGGACCAGCAGCGGTGCAGCGGTGGGGGTAGAGGGGATGGTTTAGCACGTGCAACCTAATCCCACACTTGTGCAAATGGAGCTTCGTGTGTTCACCTGTTTGTGCTGACTGGTTCCCAATGGGTCACAGATCAGTACTGGTCTGCAGACCAGGGGTTGGGGACCCCTGCCTTAGATAAGCCTAAGAAAATCTGCATGCTCCAAAGCTCTTTGATCTTTTTCTTCCTCTGTCTCACTATATATAACATTATGTCTTACAAATGTGTCCATAGTTATCTCCAAGAAAGCCACCTGTGGAATTTATGTTAACTGAATATGTGTGCACATGTGTGTGATTTGTAGTCCTGCAGCCTAAAAGGATCCATGTGGGGAACACTTGGTGAGAATAGGAGTGAAGCATGGGCCTTCTTTTCTTATAAATATCTGCAGCAAATTGCCCTAATACAGAGGCCCCCAACCTTTTGGGCACCAGGGACCAGTTACATGGAGAGAGGTTTTTCCGCGGACCGGATGGGGCATGGTTTTGTGTGCTGCCTGCATCCCACGGATGGGGCTTTGCTTGTTTGCACGGCCGCGGTCCGTTACCAGTCCATGGACCAGGGGTTGGGGACTCCTGCCCTAACAGATCCCCTTTAGGCAACCAGCCACATTATCTCATAAACAGGGAATGATGGAGATAACTAAAGTATCGTATGTCTCCCTTGTATCAGGTAGATCATTTTTTTGTGGATCCCTTTTAGCAGTGAACCATCTGCGGACTCTTAAGAGAGCTCTGGTATCTTGCAGATTAACAGTTTCTTGTGGCCTTTGCGAAAGTAAAGTCCAGCTTGTGTGCTTTATGAAAAACATCCTCACATTTGTGTCCTGTACAGGCTGCCAATCATATTATTTGGCGGCGCTCAGTTCTCTTATCTTCAGAGGGAGAGGAATGAAGAGGAGCAGTATATTGTAAATGATAGAATCTGAAGTGTTGCGATTACCATTCTTAAGTGATCCTACGTAGCTTCTGTTTTCGTGCGCTGTGCTTATTAACCGGATTCAGACATCATGCTACACTTTGGTTTACCTGGCCATCATTTTGCTAAATAAGCCCAAATGGCTTGGCTCACAGGTCTTGCTGAACTCCAAACTACAATTTACAGATCACAAGAGCACATTTAGTAAACAGTGTTATTTTACTTTCTACTGGCTCTAATGAATCTTGTATTACAAACATAGTTAATAATATTTATAATTATAATTAAACATAATAAATATGTATAATTTCTAATTTTATGTTCTCCGGAGATGCATTTCTTTTGTTCTGGCACTGGTGCCTTTTTAGTCAAAGAATAAGAGTCAGACTAAACATGATGGGGGTGGGAGGAGGGGGGGAGAGGGAGGGGGAGGGAGACTTCCCAGGGGCTTCTGTTTTTATTGCCAAGCAAGGGGCTGTTTCCTTGTGTATTTTTCTGATCCAAGTTGCCACAGACTGAAGGAGAAAAATGGAAAAATAGATCTTGACTAGATGCCTTCCTATCCTTCACATTTCCACACATGCGCAGTTTAGGCCAGGAAAATAAAGTACAGGTAGGTAGAAAAAGTGAAATGTCATGTTCCAGATAATTCTGCCTCAGTCAAGCCAAACTTTATCCTTCTCTAGCAGATCCAGGTGGAGAGCAAAATTGAGACATCTCATTCCAGTTCTTCTGTCTCCTGTGTCATGAAGTTGGATGCCAAGACACAAAAAGATGTTGGTGATTATGTGTGTTAGGAAATAGGCAGAAGAGAGTACCTGCTTACTAGTTCTAGTAGCCTGATTGGCAACTGTTGATACTACGGTATAATACCCTGCTGAAGGACCTCCTTGAGTTGGGTCAGGTGTGATTGAGTTGTGGTGATTCTAAGTTCTTTAATAGAAGGTGGAGGAGTTGGGTTTGGGAGTGGTTGGCTTTTGACTTATGTCTCCCCAAGATGATAACCTCTTCCCCAATGATATTCAACTATATGAAAATGATGATAAAGAGTTCAATGAATTCCACAGTTTTCTAGAACACTAGAATAATCACAACTGGGTTCCAAACATTCTGATAACTACTAGATAATAGCAAAGAACGAGAGGGCTTTTCCTACTCCTTCTGCAGCAAAAATATAGCAACACATAATCATGAATATGTTGATAAAACCCTTCTCTTTGTATCTCACCACACTTCAAGGAAACTGAGACAGCTCTGGATTATTAACCAAGATCACTTCCTGACTGAATGCAGATTTCTTATTGGGCAGAAGGGCTACTGAATCAAGGATATGGGATTGTTCTGGTTTAGATGGATGTGTACAGGTTCACAGTTTTCTAAGTAGCCAACATTGAAGGATTTTTTTTTTCCAGATTACAACATCTGATTAGTTCAGACACCAGGTACCAACCCCATTTCCCATACTATTTGTACCACAATTGTAAAGATGCAGAAAACATTAGCTATACTGCCATCTACTAGTTATCCATATTTTTGTAGCCAAGGTAGCGACTCAAATGACTCAACCACAAGTGGAGTTCCTATCGATTCTAGCAAATTTTCTTTGCAATATGAAACATTTATGTGCTAATAGAAAAATAGAATATTGTTTCTGGAAACAATATTGGTTTTCTGAAGATAATAACAGTGCTGCTTCTTGTTCATGCATATAGTCATCATCATTCTCCAGCTGATGCATTTGATTTATGACTCTTAATACCTTTGAAGTAATGTTCATGGTAATTGCGGTGGCGCTATTGATTTTTGACAAAGCCATTTCATTTGTACAAAACCTTGAATTTCAAATCAATGCCATGCATTGCTAGTTTAGCTGTAATAATGTTACTATTCTAATAATGCTTAGGTTCAGCTTAGGTTTTGTCAACAGCTCTTGCTTGTCATACACAATATTTAAAGCCCAGAAAAGCAGCCAAATGTAACATTGGATGTTCACTAGTTCATGAGCCTTTTACAGAGTAAAATAGGCTTCATTAACCAGATTCTCCTGTAGAAAGGAAAAAGGGGAAAAAAGGTTTGTTTCTAAGGGAGTTTAGCATGAATGAATATTAAATATCTTGAAAAAAAGTACTTGCGCATGCCTACTTTTTTTATAAGGTTAAAAACTGCTGAGGGGAAAACCTTAATTACAGTCACACAGGAAAATAGCTGACAAAGTTTTAAAATGAAACCTTTTCCAATTAATACTGTAATAAAAAGCAATACTTACATTAAATTATATAAATTATTATACTTTATTGTATTATATAATATAATATTATATAAATTACTAGCTGTACCTGGCCACGCGTTGCTGTGGCTCAGTCTCATAAAAGCGTGTGTTGCTTTTATGTCCAACAGATGGTGCTGTTTTTTTTAAAAAAAACATGTTTTTACCTGTCACAGGTGTGACATCTATATAATATAAGTATATAAAAACATGCGCATATTCGAATGCAACGCTGTGTCAAACGTTCAAAGCAATCGGTGAAGAACTTTCAGAGATTTAAGATTTTGAACAAACGAACATTTACATTTTTATTTATATAGATTATACTCATATTAAATATAAATGATTTTAATCCATGCTTATTCAGGAAAATCATAATTCTTTCGCTGAAATTAACAGCACTTGGCAATTTTTTAAACAGGAAAAAAAAATCAGAACAGCTTTCTCCAGGATGATATCATCCAGATGTGCTAGAGTGCAACCTCTATAGTCCCAGTCACTATGGCCCACAAGCAAATTAGGCTTAGGTTAGGAGATTCTTGAAGCTGGGACTTAACATGTCTGGAGGACATTAGACACTGGAGAACATTGGCCTGGAATAAGGAACCCAAGAAAACCAGGAAGCATCTTCTAGAAGAATGGGGAGGGACTTACAAGGAGTTCCAGAATAGAAAAAAGAAACAACTGGAGACAAATAAAGATTAATAATAAAATATATGTGTGCATGTTTTACAATATGCAGATCTTTCAAAGGGGCAAACTATAAGCATATCATAGATTCATGGGCTAATTCACAGTATAGTGTGACTTGTGATTATTGCTCATGAAGAATTGACTGTGCATAACACAGAAGCTTTTTTTTCTCCAAATACTCATATTGTGTTTGTCTTCAAACCCCGTCTACCTCCAGTGTTTTGCTTTGCAGAGAAATAAACTATAGTTAACTGGAAAACATCTTCCCAGTCATTCCATCTAGGCCATGCTTTTAAAAGGTGTACTCTGTTCCCTTCAGGATAGACAAAGGAGGGGAGGGGGGAACAGAAATTAATTTAGAGAGCAACAATACAGTATTGACAGTAAAGAACACTTGAATTACTTGGCATTTTTCCTTCAGATACATTTCTTTAGCATCCGTTTAATAGTTTTGTAGATCGAGAGTTTTTTTATTATCATTATTGGACATTGAATACACTTTCTGATGACACTGGAGTCTTTATTAAACTTCTGTCACTGCTCATGTCACAATGTTTTGCAACACTGGCAGGAGGTGAGCTGAATCAATCAAATTTCCAAAGCAATGTCAAAAATTAGGAAGCCCGTTCAGTACCAACATCAGAAAGAATAGACCATTCTAGCAGAAACAGTTTTATGTCAGCAGACTATTTATTGTAGCTGTGAGCAGGGTACAATAAAAGCACATTCAGATTTATTTAGAAATTAATTCATAGCAGAATACGGTTTAATTTTATGAGTAAGGTTTTATTTGTTTAAATTAGGATATTACCTTCCCTACAGTTCACTGCAATGCAGAATCCATATGAAAATCAGTCATTTAAGATAAAAATAAACTTTTATTGTTCAGTCACTTACATTCCAGTATTATTTATTACAATTAGACCTTAGTTCTTTCTTTTTGCAAAATAATTGTTCTTGTTGTTATACCCAACTGAATTTCTGATAACCCATGACACATTCATGCAACCACATCATAACAATTGGAGGGAGCAGTTTAATTAGGGAGGAGGTCTGTGCTAACTAAGATAATAATTGACATCAAATACAAAAGCAATAAGGCAAAAAAAAATATCAGTATTTAATCAAAATCATGCCAACAAATTAGTAAGGTACCCCAATAATCTTTTAGGAAGGATCATATGAGCTTTTCCTTTTAAGCAGCATTAATGCAATAGACAGTATTCACAGAGGTGGTAGGGCATAATGTTAAGAAATGCACTCTAAATCAGTGTTTTTTCAAACTCAGCAACTTTTAAGATGTTTGGACTTCAACTCCCAGAATTCCCCAGCTGGCATACTGTCACTGTTTTGACTTTTTTTTTTAACCATATCCCATGGATATCTTCACTACCACACTATGGCTATTGAGAAAGTGAGATCTAGTGTACCTTTTGCACTAAAGTATGTTTAATCATATTTTATAAATAATTACAGCTATTTTGGTTCTAGGTAAAACATTCTGTCAGATTTTAACCAGCTTTTACAATGGAAGTTTTCCTATCCTCCCTGCTTCAATGGTACACATTATTCGGAACAGGCTAAATAAGAGCATCTGGTGGCAACGATTGTTGAATCTTGAATTCACATCCTTTCTATTACAATTAGGAATTGTACAGGTAGGAGAAGAAACTAGTTTAATCTCTGGTTAGTCTATGGAGCAAAAGAGCGGCGGTGAAGATGCTCACCTCCCACTCGGAAGGTTGAGAGTTCAATCCTAGGTAGTGGCAGATGTTTCTCTCACCTCACCTATGGTGAGAAGAAAAAATAACTGTTGCGAACTCTGCGTGGCATCAGGAAGGGCATCCGGCCAGTAAAAGCTCAGCTCCATCCAGTCGCCCTGAGTCTAGCCCGAATTAAGGGATTACAACAGACATATCAAACTTGCAACATCACGTGACATCGCGCAACGTATCGGAGCTTTTTTGCCATTGCTGGCAATGGGGTGGGCGTGGTTTCCCGATGACGCATCCAGCCCGTGGGCCGGCAGTTTGATTACTGCAGTTTGGATTACAGGGTCATAAAAAAGGCTCCATAAAAATCTATGGAGCAAAAAATCAGGAGGATCTGATAGACCAGGGGTCCTCAACCTTGACAATTTTAAGACTTGTGGACTTCAACTCTCAGAATTCAGTTGAAGTCCACAAGTCTTAAAGTTGCCGAGGTTGAGGACCCCTGTGATAGACACTTTTCTAACTAACACATTTTATTAGAAGTCAAACACTTTTGTGAAACTTTTTGCCAGGCCTTTGATGAAGTGAGCTGCAGCTCATGAAAGCTTGTCCTTTTAAATAATATCTGATAGCAAAAAAAAGTTGCTGCCAAACGCTTTCTGATTTTTTGGCATTTTTCATTGCAATCAAAACATACCGGAAGAAAAGAACTGGACTTTAGAGCAGAACTTCTGGAGACCTTAAAGATTAGTTCCCTCCTCCAAATTGCTGAGTTTCCTTTCCAGAAATCAGAGTGTAAATTGGTCCATATGAATAATTTTTCCATACATTGGTAATTGTCTAAGAATTAATCTGAAGGACTCCAAAAGGAACGGAGAAATCAGTTTTTAATATGATTTTATTTCCTCCATAAAACTAGTAATATAAACATATTTTTTAAAGTCAAAGGCCTGGGTAGCAGCGGTTAGCTTTATAGCTCTGTGGTTTTTATCACAACAGCATTCCTCCCTGGGCTGAAGGATCAGTACTATTTTTTTTATTAACATCTGATACACAGAATCATAAGAGTTGGAAGGGACCTTGGAGGTCATCTAGTCCAACCCCCTGCTCAGGCAGGGGACCCTGTACCATTCCAGATGAGTGGCTGTCCAATCTCTTCTTAAAAACTCCTGCGATGGAGTACCCACAATTTCTGAAAGCAAGCTGTTCCACTGATTAATTGACAGGAAATTCTCCTTACTTCTAGGCTGGATCTCTCTTTTGTTAAGCTTCCATCATCTCGGGTGCTTTTGAGAATAAGTCAACTCCTCCTCTTTGCAACAACCCCTCAAATATTAGAAGACTGCTATCATGTTACCCCTAGTTCTTCTCTTTGTTAGGCTAGGCATCTCCAGTTCCTGCAAACATTTATTGTCTGTTTAGCTTCCAGTTTTCTCTCTTTGTACAATTTCAACATCTGTTTTGTATCAAGGCAACCTAAACTGGATACAATATTCCAAGTGTGGTATTACCAGTGCAGCATAAAGCATGATGTGGAGTATAAATACTCCGTAAACTAAACTGCTCACATTGATCCACAGTGGATAAGTTGATAGTTTTGCTGGGGGAAAATGCATAGCTCAAACATAAGATAAAAATGACTCTCCACCTTTCCAGAGACTTCTTTTACAGAGGCTAAGTATTCCTAAACAGAAAACGTAGGTTCAGCAAGTTTATAAAGGAAAAAAAACAATGTGGGTTCTGCAAATTGCATTGCAAAAACTATGTTCCCTCTGCAAATCAGCTCACTCCTTCTCACTAGATGGTGCTCTAGGCCTTATCACAAGGCTGATGGGAAAACCTAAGGAACACATGGCTAAGAATTCACTTAGAAAATGGTGCAACGATTAAATTCCCATTGCGACATACAGATTTAGCCTTCCTTCTTTATCCAGGTAGCGGTTTATCTCAATGTCCCTTTAACCTAATGAAAAAGTGGTGATTAGTCTAAGTATTTACATGGTCACTAGCTATAAGAAACACAGATATGGGCTTTTTACAAGTTGAAAGCCCTGCCGAAACACGAATGCACGTATTTATTCAAGAAATAACAATTAATCTTCTGAATAAAAACAAATGCTTTGTTCCTGCTGCTTAAAATATTTATGGTCTCTGTGGTTGACTTTACAAGCTTAAAAGCGCAGTGGGGATCTTGCTTATTTCTTAGGAGGTTTATTGACTCTGCCATCTGATTAAATTCACAGTATGAAAGTCGGGTTCAAATTCTTAATTGATTGTACAAGTTGTCCAATTGTACACCCTAGTATCATGCAATAGTACAATTCTTTCCTAGGAACAGATGTTAAAGATTAAAGTTTGATGTACCAAACAGATGAAGGTTGACTTGCTATATCACATCAGAGATTATACCCCACTGAACAAACTGGGATTCGTTCCTGTGTACATGATTGCAATGATAAATTGGTTATTTATGTATTTAGATGCAAACCCCGCCTTTTGTTCAGGAGCTCATGGAGATGTTGACTAGCACTCTCCTCTCTAGGTTTCCTCCCCCCCCACAACAATCCTGTGAGGTGGATTGGGCTGACAGACAGGAACTAGCCCAAAATCACTGTCCCAGTGAGCTTTTGTAATTGAGGATAGATTACAAGCTGAGCCTCCTTCGTACTAGCTCACTGGTACCTTGACCCTTATACTGTAGAGAGTACAAAAGATGACCTTGATGAAAATATGCAGGGTTAAACCGTCTCTAAATCCAAAACAATGAAATAATACTTGGAAGCAGGTCCTGCAGACACTTTCCTAATTCACTGGCATATAAAAAGTGGAAGGAGGTACAGCATAAGCAGACCTGCCAGATTAAAATCTGCTGCAACCTACAGTAGTTGTCCACATTCTTGCAACCCAGATATGGAGCTCTGGTTAATGCAGTCACAGATCATCTTGAAATAGTTTCTGAGTGCTTAGAGAGTAAAAAATTATAGTAATGGGGGGGTAATGCCATTATTTCACCCAGGCATGGTGCCAGCCCGGATACACTTTTTCTTTTTTTTAAAAAAACAACGTGATTCTTCACAATAGGTGACTTGTACTAAGCTGTGGTTGTTTAATCAATGCTTATTGAAAAGTCACATTTGTCTGGATTTCCTAAAACAGGCTAAATTATAAACTGTGATTTATAAACCGCAGTGGAATAGAACACACTTTAAGCCAACCAATTTAACCACTTAATGATTTTGAAGCTGGCTATCAGATTTGGCTTCAAAGTGAGCCAAGCCCCATTAGACAAATTGTTTACCCCCCCCCCACACATTTAAGAATGCCATAAAATTAATAATATGAATTATTCCTCTTTCGATGTCAATACAAAGGGCTGTGTATTTTGAAAATGATTTGAAAATGATTTGGATCTTGCATGACTATAACACCCTTCTGCTACTGATTAAATTGAGCCATCATTTTTTCTGGCTTCTGTGTGAACCTCAAGAGAGAAAAGAACGGTTGCCGAGTCTAAGCTTAACTTTAATGAGCAGAGCCTTATGGGATACATTATGCTCACCCCAAAATGCACTTTGCCTCCTCTGAATCTGTAAATTTTTTTCTAGCGTGGCCACTATAGACTTACTGGCTCTCAAGTTTATCATTATTGACACTGTTCTATTTCTTGCGTTGGTAGGCATTGAAGAGGCAGGAGTAACAAACAGGTACTTCTTTATTTCAGGCTGAACAGAACTCAAAACAAGATGGCTCTGCCCCTTTTTAAACATTCACCCTGGGGCGTTGTCAGCCAATGAATGCAACGTATTTTCCCCGCTCAAATGCATCCTAATCAGCCCTTGCAAACAGCAGACGTGGCCCAGCAGGCCACGTGGTCTGCTGACTATTTCAGGGCAGCTCCCTGCACCTGTTCCCAATTAAGCTCAATACATAACAGACACCATCCCACAAGTCTCCAGCTTTTTAGGCATCTCTTTTTAGTTCTCTGGAGTTTACTTTAATGCTCACTCTTAATTTTGTCTGTTTCAAACACTAGCTTTTCTTGTGACCAAGTCTAGGAATTCGTGAAAAATCTAAATGTGGAGTAAACAATGCCACGTCATATTTAGCAACCTGTGTCTTATATTTGTGAGTTTTGAACAGTGGCCGGGACCTGAGCTAAAGGAGATTGACCACAAACTACAGGTGGTCCTCAACTTACAACAGTTCATTTAATGACTGTTCAAAATTACAACGGCACTGAAAAAAGGGACTTAGGACCGTTTTTCACAGTTACAAACAACTTTTGAAGCATCCCTGGGTTCATGTGATCAAAATTCAGATGCTTGGCAACTGGTTCATAGTTATGACCGTTGCAGCGTCCTGGATCATGTGATCACCTTTTGCGACCCTCTGAACAAACAAAGTCAATGGGGAAGCCAGATTCACTTAAGAACCAGGTTACCAACTTATCAGTTAACTGTTGGCAGAAATGGGTCAAAATTCACTTAACAAGTGTCTCATTTAACAACATAAATTTTGGGCTCAATTGTGGTCGTAATTCGAGGACTACCTGTACACCAAGAGGAAAATCAATTTACTTTGGATTTAAATACAGTAAAACCTTGATTTAATAGATCATTTGGGAAGATGAGGCATCCATTTTTTCTAACTGTCTATTAAGTTTAAATGTACACACTTGTGTCAATCTGTGCTGTTTGCATTATGCAAATGATGTAAATTGATGCCAATGTCTTACAGCTACATAAATTGTCCAGATTACTTTGGATACAATGAATTATGCCTATAACTGGGGAGATGTCTGGACACAAATTTAATCTGTTGATTCAAAGTCTGTTCAGAGAGTTCCATTAAGACAAATGAGGAAAATTATAGGAAAAGTGTGAGAAAAATACAAAACCCACTAAACTTTATATTGAATAAGAACCTTTTTTTTTTTTAAGGCTAGGAACATATTTAGAGTTTTGAGAGTAAGTCATGGGCTTGATAGGTTCAGCCTGATACAAAATATAAAATACAAATTATCAGAAAGTAAATTAATCTAGACGTTTTGTCTGCCCCACCAGTGGGAGCTTTATGGGACCTTACGACTTTCCTACAAATAAAGTTGATTTCAGAGGCTGACACTTTTGCTCTGACTAATGCCAGCTTCCTATAATTTTTTAAAAAAATTATAAATTATACCTTATTATGTAATTTTTAAATTATACTAAAAGTATGGAAAAAATGAGGCAGAAAGCATTGTAACATCAAGGAAGATGCTTGCAGCACTATGTTCCATATCTCTGACATGGAAAATGATTAAAGAATAAGAAAGCGATTAAGATGTAATGTATTAAAGGAGTAATCACATTAAATAGTAAAGGCAAAATAGATGGCAAATTAAATCTTTAAAATTCATTCAATGGTAATAACGTCTAATCCTATTTACATTTCATTTAATTTAACATTAGATGAACTGTATCGGTTACTGTTAGGCAGATTTCAGGATAAAAGTCAAATTAAACATTCCTCCTAAATAATTAGGAAGTTAGAGAAAAGTTGAAAGAAGTAAAATAGATAAAATATTTAAAATCAAATCATAACTCTTCAGCAAACTATTAAATTCTAATATAGTTATGAAAAGAAAGATATCAACAACAGAGGTTATGTAAAGCTAAATGGATTTAAACTAATACACCCACACTTTTCTTCTTAAAGGTTTTATGAATTCTAATAAATTGTGTATTGTTCCACAGCTAGATATGAAATCTGAGGAATACATTCTTATTTTTAATTATTCATTTAATAGGAAGAGCTATTCAAAGGCTCAGCAACAGCCACTGCAAATCACTGTTTGCCTAAATGACAAAATACATATAAATGTCACCATCATATATAATTGTGTTCTGATGTCTGATGCAAGTAGATTTCTCACTGCATTTGTGAGATCGCTTTGTCAATTGCCTTCTGTCATTTGACCCCACTCCCTGCAAGTGTTGCTTCAGTTTAAAAAAAAAATACAAGTTTCCATGGCCTCATCTAATTGCAAAGGGACATCTGACTTTATCCGTCTGGTGCTTTTGGCTTTCAAGACAGGACACAGGATTTTGGATACAATATGTTCATTAGGATACTTCCCTACCTTTTCAACCTGGACTAAGCTTATTTCTTCACATCTTTGAGCTGGGATAGAGGGTGGTTCTTACATCAATGCCTTGGGTAAGACTTTAGAAGGCCTTGTTCCAGGTTCATAGTATCACAGCCTTTCCCAAATACCTAGTTTCACCCAACATGTTTAACCATAATGTGGTTCATTTGGTTTTATTACAGTGGGCTGCATGAGCAGATTCAATAGCTGTTTCTGAAGCAAACTATGATTTAGCACATGGGTGTTCAACCTTTTGGCTTGCATCGACCACACTGAGTGAAGAGGAATTATCTTGGGCCATATATAAAATACATAATATAGTTAATGTATGTAAATAGCAATAGCACTTAGCAATAGCACTTAGACTTATATACCGCTTCACAGTGCTTTACAGCCCTCTCTAAGTGCATCCAACAATCTGGGTTCTCGTTTTATCGAACTCGGAAGGATGGAAGGCTGAATCAACCTTGAGCCACTGAGAATCGAACTGCTGGCAGTTGGCAGAATTAGCCTGTAATACTGCATTCAAACCACTGAGCCACTATGGCTCCTTATAAATCACGTAATAATGTTATAAGTTTATGATCTTATGGGGCCACATTACTAATAATGTTATAAGTTTATGATCTTATGGGGTCACATTACTAGCTGCCCCTGGCTGTGTGTGGCCCATGGGCTGCCAATTAGACATGCCTGATTTAGCATACATAAACCAAGTACATGGGTTAAAATGTTCAGACTAATAAAAACCCCGCACTTGGATGAGGCAGACTTAAAATCTTTCCCTCAGCTATTTGTTTTGCAACATCCCCTACAAACATTTTAATAGTGATAATATTAATAATACTAATAATGCCTTGATAAAATAGCTTCTGAATAATGCCACAGGATACAGTAAATATATACTGATGGTTAGCTAGCTGTACTATTAGCTCCTTAACAGAGCTCAACTTAAACTTAGCAACAAATGTCACCTCCTTTTATTTTGTCTGTGTTACGGAAAGCAGAATGCCCTCCAGTGCTGGTGACTCCATAGAGGACAGTTGATAGCCTTCTTCTCTAGTTACCTTATCTGGGGGTTCATAGATTTTTCCTGCCTCTCTAATAATTCTAGGGAAGTATTTGATACACTGATGTTCTCCAGGGCTATTTTGTGTTTTGGTCCCTGGCCTTGGTGTTCGGTCAAAGCTGCTCATCCTATGTTTTCAAGATTAATATTCTTTTGCTGTTTTTCAGGTCTTCATTCTATGGACAAGAACGATCAGTTTGTCCAATGTAACTGTCTGAAACTACATTGATCCTTCCCAGTTTGGGATGTGTATCCGTCTCAGGGAGCAGCAGTTACTGTTTCTTATCTAACATCCCAAATTTTCATGGTATGTTTTTTTCTTGTACAGAATTTTCCTCATTCTGTCAGTCGCAAGCTAAACATAGGTTTGTTAACAAATTAACTGTCAAGCTAATTGTGGTGAAGATTTCTGAGATTAACTATATTTTGCCTATCCATAATCAAGCAAGCCAGTTGGTTAAGTTTGCATAATGCATGGATCCACAAACTAACAAGCCTCAATGGCAAGGTTCATATAACCCACTAATTAACAAATAAGCAAATCTCATCATGATTTGTGGTAACAGTTTGTTTCGTTTGGGTTTCAAGTATTATATAAAACAAGTTTGTAAACCTAGGTTTATGGTTTAGTACAAGGAGTGAACTCAGTGCACACACATGGTCCAAAGCATGAAAAAAAGACATAATAAGTTTTGGAGCTGACTGAGATTGACAGTAAATAATCTGGCATGCCAAGGGACTTGTTGCTATACTTCAGCTTCCAGCATCCATTACCACTGGCCATTCTGACTGGAAGTTGTAGTTAAACAGTGACCGGAATGCTGCAGATTATCAAGTTTAACCTGTCTGGATAACTATAGGTTCCCCATCCACATTCTAAGGTGCCATTCATTTTTATTTTAAAATAAATTATCTAGTATGTTAGCTGATAGTAAGGTCTTCATTTTAGAGATGTGCATGAAACAAAGAAAACATTTTATTTTGGAAATTCTGCTGAATGGTCCCAACAAGCAAAATGTTCAGAAGATCTAAAGGTCAGGACATTTTGGTTCTTCTGAATTAGGACTGAAATAAAATCCAGAGATGCCTTGCAAGGTAAGAAAGGCAAGGTTATGTTTTCTCCCCTCCAGTTCTGCTTGTCCTGTAGGCCAGTCAGTCATCAGAACCTTCCTTTCCCCAACTGCAGGATGTCTGCAGATATCCTTGTAAGGCAAATCCACTCAGCTCATCAGCTTCCAACCTCCCTAACTTCTTCAAGGATGCGGTGACAGTAGCTAAGCTGCTACTAAGGTGCGGTAGTAAGTGGAAAATTCAGGGATAGCCAGCTGGTTGGAGGTACCATCGATGAAGCCAAGAACACTGCTGGGAGCTCACTTGGCTTCAAGTACAATATTTCCAACCAGCTTATTTCCCCAGTTGGCCCTGCATCTTCCTTCCCAGGCCTCCTTTTGGCTATTACAGCTGTGTCCCAAAGGTGATTTTTTCAAAAAGCAATTGGACTATGTTTTTTCCTGGAAGACATTTCACTTCTCATCCAAGAAGCTTCTCCAGTTCTGAAGTGAAGTGAAGAACTGAAGGCGCTTCTGGGATGAGAAGCGATAACCTGGACGATTGAGAATCTCCATAAACATTTTACAGCTGTGCGTTAATTTTCAAAATTCTTGCCAGTATATCCTAAACCAGTGGTGGCGAACCTATGGCACGGGTGCCAGAGGCGGCACTCAGAGCCCTCTCTGTGGGCACGCACGCAGTCACCCCAGTCCTAGGCCTTCAGCTGGGTTTTATAAAACCTTTTCGCTTTAGGCCTCTGCCGCCATATGCAAAAAAAAAAAAGGTTCAATCAATCAGTCAATTTCAACTTCTTGCGGGAAAAAAAAGATCTTGCAAAGTTGGAATTGATTGATTGAACTTTTTAGTCCCACCCAGTCTGCTGTTACCACTGCAGCCACGCCCACCCAATGGGCCACACCCACCTGGCACCCGACAATGCCTAAGTGGGTTTTGGGTTGCAGTTTGGGCACTCGGTCTCTAAAAGGTTCGCCATCACTGTCCTAAACCATTGTTACGTGCGTAGAATGTTTTATGCCAAGAATATTCGCACATTGCTACTCTCCATCTAGTTTACAGAGGAGAATTTGATGTATTAAAAATAGAGAAACTGAAATGGCCTCTCCCACGCAAAAGTAACACATGCAAAGAATTGCAAAACATTGATGGGCAGTGTTTTCTACCAACTACTCTTATGCCAAAATAATAGTAATGAGGTCGGTCTTTATATCACCCCTACAATGTTTGGATATTCCAGAAGTTATGATAAATTACTATTGAGGATTCTGCTAGAATCTCTTTTGCCAGCAGCAATTGTTGTCGACTCTGCTAATTGGAAAATGCCAGGTATTAACTTGCATAACAGAGAGATGGAAATCCTGTTATAGATCCACAGCAGAATCCTATTCAGAATAAAATTGATTACCAAAGTCCATGGCCAAAGTGCTCTGCTATTAAAGCAACTATTTAACTTCCCACAAGAGGAGCTATGGAAGAACATTATTCATATGCACTGCAGCAACCAGAACACCAGGAAAAAAAAAACAGACTGCCTGTACAACAACTTTCAACAAAATGGATACTAGTGTTACTTTATCAAAAAATGCCAGATGACTCAACCCACTATAGCACAACACAAGCTTGAAAAAGAATAATATTACCATACATCAGAAACATCTTAGAAACAGCCAACAGACTATTACAAACACATGGTATTGCTGTAGCTCACAAACCAACTAAAGTCCTCTAAAGCATTTTACATAAACCAAAAGACTCAGAAGCCCGAGAAGAAGAAAAAACAGATGTTATCTACAGGGAAAATAGGAAGAGGAAGGTGTGTTGGATATGTTTGCCACCTTGAATTATTTGTGAAAATATTGGGATATAAATAAACGACTGAATAAGTACAATGTAAGGACTGGAACAGCCACTATGTAAGACAGACATGAAGAAGACTAGCAGAATGTATCCATAAACACCAATGAACAGTCAGAAGACACAATGAAAACTC
>NW_015386804.1:286139-305040 GCF_001527695.2 Protobothrops mucrosquamatus
CTCCCCAATCATTATGTAGCCCAAAAGAGCTTACCTGTCAGATAACTTGTTCATCTTGTTGTCCCTTTGCTATTCCTATTGTTCTTTAGTGAAACAAAAGATAGGAAAAAAAATGAAAAACAGCAAGTCCATGTTGTTTTCTTGGCAACAACATGACAGCCATTTTATCATCTTCTTTTGGACTTTGTTTAACTTTACAATCATGTTACTGCTGTGTCATTTCCTGATGTCCTTGCCTGGTCTGACTCTTCTCCTGTCCACCCAAGTTAACATGGTGATCACATTCTTCGATGCTTTAGATAGTTTTAGATACAATTATGATATAATATACAGAAAGTTTAGGTTTTGCTAATAAGACAGAGTGCGTGTTTCTTGGCTTTTTTTTAAAAAAAAAAGTCCTCGACTTACAACCGTTCATTTAGTGACTGTTTAAAGTTATAACGGCACTGAAAAAAAAGTCACTTACAGTAGGACCGTTTTTCACAGTTATGACTTTTGCACCATCCCCACGATCATGTGATCAAAATTCAGATGCTTGGCCACTGTTTCATATTGCTGTGTCCTGGGGGGGGTCATGTGATCCCCTTTCGTGACCTTCTGACACGCGAAATCAATGGGGAAGCCAGGTTCACTTCACAACCGAGTTGATAAGATAATTTATCCGCTGCGGTGATTCACTTAACAACTGAGGCAGGAAAGGTCTTAAAACAGGGCAAAACCCACTTAACAAATGTCTCACTTAACAACAGAAATCCTGGGCTCAATTGTGGCCCTATGTCGAGGATCTGTACCTGTATCGATACATCCTATATATTTCAAAAGAAAAACAAAAGCTGCTTTCCTTGCTAAGGGCAGAGTCAGCAGAAGTAATGAACAGAGGTAGGAGAAATGCTGTATACATGGTCCCACCCCACCCTGCCCAGGGATGGTAACACTGAAGGCCTTTGGGGGAAGACAGTTGGGCTTGGCCAAAGGAACAGCAAGGCCTCCCAAGCTTACTGCACTGTGAAGTAATCAAAGCAATCCTCTAAAGAGCCATGTTCCTGCCTTCCACCCCATAAAATTGTTGAGATAGAAATGTATTTAAATAGCCAGCTCTCCCATCCATAGCCCGGATGCAGAAAGCATGTCTTTCTGTCGCTACCAGCATCCTCCCTCTTTCCTGCCCCCACACTTTACTCCTTATAGGAAGCAAACACAATAGCAGCATGAAAATGCCTGGTCAATGCGCTCTGGGTTCCATCTCACTGCCCTTTCCATCTCCAAAATGCTTGCGTCTAGAGCACTAAACCTCTGATGGGAACACAGCCGAACAGGCTAAATCAAATACATGGTTCATATTGGTTCAATTCGGAGTGGCCACATCACGTTTTTGGTTCAAATATTTTCAGACTGAAATGAAAGTAAGCCCAAAGGAAGATCAAAGCCGAGATAGGACCCCTCAAGGTCCCATCTGTGGTAAGGGATAAAATGGGATTTGCCAAAAGACGATGTATCGTGTACTGAAAATCCATCTATTTCGTGCGGCCGGCCTGGCGTAGTCTTAATTAGGTTTTAGTATAGGTTTTTATATGGGGTATTTTAGAGCAGGCCTTTATTTATTTAATTTGATTTTAGAATAGATATTTATTGTGATTTTTATTATCGCCTGTTCACCGCCCTGAGTCCCGTAAGGGAGATAGGGCGGTATACAAATCTAAATAAACATAAACATAAACATATGCATTTGTGTGCACGTACACATAATGGACGTGTGCGTGGCCACACATCCTTCCAAATTTCAACCCTGAATGCAGAGGCCTGGATATACGAACAGAGAAAGAGGTTTGCCCACTCCTAGGGAAGGAGAAACTTATTTTTCTACTCTTCCCATTTACATACAGGTAGTTCTCGACCTATGACCATAATGGGGCCTGCCCATTATGGTTGCAAGTGGTGATCACTGTTAAGTGAGATGGTCTCACTTAACGACATCCACCTCCCTGCTCTTCTTGATGTTGTCATTAAATGGATGTGCAGGTCGTTAAGCAGAGCACAAAGTGCCTCAGCAGTACAACCCACCCGCCTTGGACCTCCCAAGGCCCCCTATCCCTGAGGGACCCTGTGCTCCGCTCTCTGTCCCTCGGGATCCCCATAGGCCTTGGCCTACTCCCAACTCCACCATTCAGCCACCCAAGGGAGCCTAAAGCCGGGCAGCAGATCCTACAAGCACATGGAGGGCAGTTACAGCTTGGAGATCTTTGTTTGTGGAACCTCCTTAAAAAAAAAACCCTGTGAGAATACTATTTGTTTTCAGAATAGCACAAGGTTGCCACGAGGCAGCCTCTGTAAGAAAGCTCAGCCTCACACTGCATTGCAACGTGTTGCATTGACTGCGCCTGGATTCTTCTGCAAAAATCAGAAAAAGTAAGTTGGATGTTGCTTTGCCTCAGAGCTGGCTGAGGAGCAGGCTGAGTCCTGCAAGTCCCCTGGGTGGCTAGATGAGAAGTAGGCCAAGGCCTCCAAGTCGTGACTGTCCTCAGTGTGCTAGTAGCATCTGCTGCCCAGCTTTAGGCTCCTTTGGGTGGCTGAATGGCTGAGTTGGGAGCAGACCAAGGCCTGCAGGCCCCCAATTGGGGGAATGGGGGAGATAAGTGGGGGAAGGCACTGCAGTGTCCCTTTAGTCAGTCATAAGGATGAAGAACCGTGGGGGCACTGCAACGGCCGCGATTTTGAAACCAAGTCCTAAGTAGCTTTTGGAGTGTCTAGCGTAACTTCAGATGGTCACTAAGTGACCAGTCATAAGTAGAGGACTACCTGTACAGATTGAGGAGTCTCAACCCCATCCTCCCTGCCTATTCAGACCACAATCCTTGCTCATGAACTGAAAGAAAATGATTCACAGCCACCAGGGGGCAAAGACCTTGTCCTGCCAATCTGATGCCCCTGGCTCAAGTGGGCATCCTGAGAGTTGTTAAAGGGATGGGTGGCCTATAGACTGCAGGTTGGTTCTGATCGAATAAGTCTCCCGAAAGCACCTTGTGCCACGTCAGCCAAACAACTGACGTCTTAGCACAGATCTTTCGTCTGACTTTCCTACCCTACAGCTGCCTTTTAGAGAAGCAAGGTGGTAAGCAGGAATATTAAAATCAGCTCTTGGTCTGAGATAAGAGCGAAGGCTGAATGCTACAAAAGGATGTTGTCTCTCAATTTTACTCTGCCTGCAATTAGGAGCGGGTTCGAAAGGACGGAGGCTTGAAGGAGAGGCTGAAAACAGTTGAAAAAGACACTTGAATCGGTGCAGTGAAAGCATCAGCACCATCAAAGCCTGTTTTAATAGCTCACGGACCCCAGAGAAAATGTGAAGAAAAGGCCATTTAGCCCTTGGCTAGGAAAATTAAGGCAGCAAAAAGCCTTTTTAATAGATATTCCTAGAGCTGATGTGAACAGCTAAAGGGGGATTCTCCTGGAGTTCTAGAGGCAATTCCTAGATTAGAATTCACATCTTCTCTTGAGCCTGTCAAAGTGTTTTTCTGACCCATTGGACCGGCTGCAATGAATGGAATTCTTACTCTATGGCCACCAGAATGATGAAATTGAAATTATTTAACTATAAATGGCTTGAAAATACTGTCCAGCTATGCTCTGTATTGCAGCCCAAAGAACTGGGAAGTTGGGAGTTGATAGATTTACACACAGATCGATGGTGTAACTTGCCAGTGCTGATCTTTCCTGACATTCAAAAGAGAAAAAAGGAGGCTCTGTTTTTAAGCTAAGCAAGATACTAGCTTTTCTACTAAATCAGGGGTAGGCAACCTTGGCTCTTTTATGACTCTGTGGACTTCAACTCCCAGAATTCCTGAGCCACGAGTCATAAAAGAGCCAAGGTTGCCTACCCCTGTGCTAAATCGTTCATGTGAAAATATGTTAACAGAGGCAAGTGGCAACTTTGCTGGAGGTGAGTTTGGCAGGAATTATCTCAAGCTCAAGATAAACTTCTCTGGGAGCAAATGTACTGTTTTTATTTATTTATTATTATTTATTTTATCCTATCTATCTATCTATTTATCTATCTATCTATAAATAATTCAAGGCAGCAAACATAGCTAATACTCTTTCCTCCTTCTGTTTTCTCCACAACAAGAAAGGATGTAGGGAAGAATTATGGACAAAGCCTTGGCCAATGCAGGGTGGGTGACTGAAATCATCTCTCTTCAAACTATGATTTCTGTTTAAAAATAATTAATCCTCCCACTGGTACTACATTTTTTTCCTCCCCTCCTCCTCACTTCCTCCTGAATATTCTCCGGTTTTAACGTGGCTTTGGATTCAGCCCAAGCCAAAGAAAATATAAGCAACATCTAAATTTGCATGTAAGCAGGTAACAATGCAGAAAGAAAGAATTCCACCTGGGTTTAGTCATTCCATTATATAGTTCACGCTCTACATAGAAGAGTCTTCCTTAAAATAATTATCTGATACACAATAAACGTAATTCAATAGCAGCCCACAATTCTGCAAGCAGAAGGTATCCATGACATCTTCAGTTAGAATGCCGGGGGGAAAAAATGAGAAATGAGATTTTTTTTTCTAATAAGAATAGAGTCCCTATCGATCAGCAATAGATGATATTAGATTATATGAAGAAAATTCCCAGGGAGCTTGCTTACATACAGTTAGTCCTCAACTTACGATCCAAAATTTTTGTGGTTAACTGAGACATTTGTTAAGTGAGTTTTGCCCCACTCTATGACCTTTCTTGCCACAGTTGTTAAGTGAATCGCTGCAATTGATAAGTTAGTAACCTGGTTGTTAAGTGAATCTGACTTCCCCCATTGACTTTGCTTGTCAGAAGGTCACAAAAGGGGATCACATGACCCCCCCCCCCGGGACACAGCCAGGGTCATAAATATGAACCAATTGCCAAGCATCTGAATTCTGATCACATGATCATGGGGATGCTGCAAAGGTAGTAACTACGAAAAACAGTCATAAGTCACATTTTTCAGTGCCATTGTAACTTTGAACGGTTACTAAACGAACTGTTGTAAGTCGAGAACTACCTGTGCTATCTATGCTTACAAGCAGTATTTATATGAAAACTCTGCTGGCACAATTGACCGAAAAAGATATTATTTATAAACAGTATCATAATCTGAGACTTCAAAGATCCAGTATTATATACAGATAATAGGACCTTTTTAAAAAAAAGTGCAATGTTCATTGGAATTTCTGCTCTCTGGAATAGAAATTTCACTAGAAGAAAACCTATTTTGAGTTATTTTTATCCCCAGGGATTCCAGAATAAAACAGTTATAATTAAAATATTATCTTTCACAGGATGAAAAAAAAAATCTTGTGATTCCTTGGACAATATTTAAGATGAGCAAGGTTTGAGGCAAACAAACAAATAGAACATTTTCTGGATATGATTCAGTGTCAGCTATGGACTTATAATACGTGTGAATTTATTTCTGGCTATCCTGCCCCATTAAGAAGTTTCCTTATGTAAGGGATTAAGATGGCACTAGCCTTTGGTCTCAGTCCAAGGCAGCTCTTCCTACCATTCTATAAAACTGATAGCACCAAATTATTTTCCAACAAATATTCCTCAGTTCAGAACTTATTATCCTTCCAAAATAGGTCTCTTTGGTACAGATGATTGCATTTTGTGATGGATTTTGCTACCACTTAACCTTATTCAGGATAATCTGAGTTTGAGAGAACTGACCAGCAGTGCTAAATGGCTTCCATGTTACACTTACCTTTCTGGGCAAAGGAAAAGTTACATGTGAGTGAGGAAGAAAGAGAAAGATGTCCAGGGTTTATATTTGCTTGGAGCTAGGTGATGAATGGCATAGAGGTGCAAAAAGCAGCTAGCTTGCTGTGGAGCATTGGCCAAAAGCAAGGGCACGGAGGGAAAAATAAATAAACCCTAAACAGTTTCTGCTCAACCAGCACATCTACTATTTTATAAACTTACAGGGCGAGTCTCATTTATATGCAGCACACAGGCTCCTTGTTTAACTGAATCAAAGATAATCAGGAGAGAACTATGTTTTTAAAAGAAGAAAGGGGGAAATAAAACATCAAGAATAAGGACACTGGGTTTTTTTTTTCTTCTGCTTCCCTGAACAGCAGGGCGCTCAAGGCTAAAATTCTTGGCATGTGGCTTTGCAAGCAACATCAGAGAATGGGCATCCAGGCCTTGTCCTTGAGCCAAAGAGCAGGAGGACTTTGGGAATTTCAGGAGTTGAAGCAACTTTAATTAGACCTGTTTATTCCCAGTGTGGTGTGGTGGTTCTATGAATGGAACAGGCGTCTAGATTTTGAAGAATAGCTATTCCTTAGAGCAGGGGTAGTCAACCTTGGCTCTTTTATGACTCGTGGACTTCAACTCCCAGAATTCCTGAGCCAGCTAAGCTGGCTCAGGAATTCTGGGAGTTGAAGTCCACGAGTCATAAAAGAGTCAAGGTTGACTACCCCTGCCTTAGAGCCACTACATCAGCTGAAATTTTGAAAAAAGGAATTTAGGAAACAAACCAATGAAAAGGCAAGGAGAAACAGCTAAGAACGGTTGTGAGAGCAGAGAAACAAGGAACATCCCCTAGTGCTACCAGACCCTGCACAACAGTTTTGTCTTATTTATAGAAGGCCATGTGTATATGTCTATGTCTACAGAACAGTGATGGGAAAAGAATGCAAGGTTTACAAGTGGGAGACCATCTTGTCTGGATGCACAGTAAAATTCCATGAATAAGGTAGCATGATGCCATTGTAAATGCTTCACTTTGAAACAACCAAAGCAAATGTTGATTATTTCATGCAGCTTGTACTAATTCAGATCAGCTTAAACTAATGACTGATGTGCCATTGTACAATATCATCCTTTAGTGACCACCTTATCTATGATGGTCTGCCCCAGTCTGGCCCTTCAGGTTTCCCAGAGGTGCACCCATCATTGCTGTAATCAAGTCCATCCATCGTGCTGGTTGTCTTCTTCCTCTCTTTCCTTCTATCTTTCCCAGTATTAGAGACTTTACAAGAGAATTAGATCTTCTCATAATGTATCCAAAATGTGAGCCTTTGAGCCTGATCATTTGTGTCTCAAGTGAGAACTCCAATTTGATTTATAGCCCATTTGTTTCCATGTTAGTCCCAGGAAGTCTTGTCCAACACCGAAGTTTGAAAGCATCAATGCTCATCCTATCCTGCTTCTTCATACTTTCTTTGAAGTTCAGGTCTATAGAATGTCACAAAGCAAACAATTTGTAGGTGTATGCACATAACAGGATCTGAATCTTTTCACAGCAGATCTTCGTTGTGCCATAAACAGTGCTAGTCTTCAATGTATCTCTTGATTACTAGTATGTTTCCCTGTTGATAATCAAAGTTAAAAAGGCAGGAGGTATTCCCCACTTCAATACCTTGTCACTTCTAAGGCTGCTTGCTGTACCTTTTTTCATTAGTTTGGTATTTTTTTATTCGGAATCCTTTTTACTGTGCTCCCTGACTTTCATTTCTAGAACTTACAGAATATTTGCATTTTCAGCTATCAGGGTAGTGTCATCAACACAGAACAGGTTACTGATGTTTCTTCTTCCCACTTTAAAACCTCACTTGCCTTCTTCCAATCTACGCTCCTTAATATATATTCTGCATATAGGCTGAATAAATAAGGAAAGAATAAATAAGGAAAGATTAATATATATTCTGTCTATAGGCTGAATAAATAAGGAAAGATAATCTCACCTCACTTATTTGCTGACTTGGAACCAATCTGTTTCACCTTGCTCTGTCTGGATGTAGCCTCCTGTCCTGTGCATAGATAATCCTCATTTTAGTGCAGGGGTGTCAAACTCAATTTCATTGAGGGCCGCATCAGCATTGCGGTTGCCCTCAGGGGGCCGGGCGGGTGTGGCCAGGGTGGGTGCAGCCTACTGGGTGGGCGTAGCTGGAGTGGGTGTGGCCTACTGGGTGGGCATGGCCAGCTCTACATTGTTCGCATCAAGGGTGCCTGTGGGGGCCTGGGCAGGAGTGGGACAGATCTGAGGGTCTCTGGCAGAAGGGGGTGGGACCAGGGCAAGTGCCAAGGCATGGTCCATTTCTTCATTCCTCACAAAGGGTGACACCTCCCCAGCAGGCACCCAGGGGGCGGGGCCAACGCGGCAGGGGCTGGTTCCTCACTGTTTCTGGATGGCCTTGTGGAGCTAAGACTGAATGCATTTCAGCATAGTTTGCCACCACAAAATTGTACATTAGCTCCCGGCTGGCCAAGGCAGCAGGGGCCGTTCCCTCACTGTTTCCAGGATGGCTTCGTGGACCACATGAAACCACTTTGCAGGCTGCATCCGGCCCCCGGGCCTTGTGTTTGACATGTCTGTTTTAGTGACTACAGTTGGGATTGGCAGCTCTGTCGTTAAGCAAAAATGGTTGCTAAGTGGGAAACCACAAAACTATTCCTTTTCCCCACTCTCCTGCCCTTTGAATGCTCACCCCAATGCTGAGATAGTTAACAGATATGGAACTGATCTTTGTATTTATATTAATTGGAGAGAAAAGGATGACAAGAGAGTAAACAGGCACACAATGGAGAATACATGAGGCTGTTTGTATAGTGGTGCTTGCTGCTCCCAACAGCAAGTGCATATAAGATATGATAGGGATATAAAGATGCAAAAAAGGAGCCACCACTATTGCTATGGCCATGCTGGACCTTTATTGCTGGTAATGAAGGAGAAGGCTAATAAAGATATACGCAAATATCCCTGAGAATGAATTTCTCCTTTTTCACAAAATATTAGAACTTGAAATAATCTGTTGAAACTAACCGCAGAAAGATTTAGGACTGACAGAAGAAAATAACTTTTCACATGGCATTGTCGTCATTTATGGTAGTGACAGGCAATCTGGGGTTTAGAAAGAGATTAGAGAGATTCATGGAGGATCCAGCTAACCAGGCATGGTGGATCCATGGGACAAAATGAAGAAACCAGCATTGTATTATTGTTTGCACAGGTTCCACTGGTTTTGTATATGCGTTGAGATGTCATATGCCAATAGAAAAGGAGCAGTTTGCATTGTAATGGCTTTGAAAACACTGTGCAGTCAATGAATATTTAGTGTAATATTTTCAAGTACTATCCCCTGAAATTGACATAGATTTTTCACTGTTTTATCCACAGTCGAATGATGGTCCATTTATATGTTTCTCTAACTGCTCCTATTTCCTGAAGGAGTAGAATGGTTTTCTCACACAGAACAATCAATTTTAATAGCTATTTCTCCCCAGTGCTGTTATCTACAACCATAATTTCAGAGAGCTACACTATCAGGCCAAAGAAAAGAAGAGACAGTGGGAATCCTAATGCCGCAAAACCAGGGCAAAGCAAAAGCTAGTCAATTCACAGGGCCACCTTCTCATCAAGGGATAGCTTTAGGAAGATTTAATTGTAATGGAAATCCGACGCCAGGCTTGTTCTTGTACTTGGTTTGATGAGCAAATAATTGTTCGCCAACTTTTAGGAGTCTGCCAGAAGAAGCTATTTCAGATTGTGCAAGAGATGCCAGCAGGTTCCCTGTATCACTCATCAATTCCCTTCCAGCCTTCATGGCTCTTTAGCATCTAATCTCATTTACTTTCACAGAATCCCCCTGCTGCTATTTCAGAGCACTATTGTTCGCCCCAATGAGGATGATAAATATTTATTTAACAGATTTATATCTCATCTCTCCTTCAGGAGCTCAAACAGCTTACATACCCAATATTCTGTGAAGTAGGTTTGGCTGAGAGAGACCTGAGTGTCCTCAAGTCTGCCTAGAATTTCCATGGCCAAGGGCAAACTTGAAACTGGGTCATCCCTAGTCAAAGTCCAAAAGCTTAAACACTACACCAGAGGTCCCCAACCCCTGGTCAGTGGACCAGTACCGGGCCGCGGCATGCCAGCAACCATCCGCACAAACAAGCAAAGCCCCATCCGCGGGATGCAGACAGCACACAAAACCACACCCCCTCCGGTCCAGGGAAAAATCTTTCTCCATCGAACCGGTTCCTGGTGCCCAAAAGGTTGGGGAAGTCTGTACCACACCAACCCATCATCAAACCAGAAGGTTAAAAAAGGTAGAGGGGTGCGTGAAATTTGCTCACACTTATATATATGCAAATTTGGGTTTCGTGATTATGGTCTGCTTAAGGCTGACTTATAAAATAAACCACAATTATGTGGTTTCACAAATCCAGAGCTATCATTTACAGTAATAATGGAAAGCTTCATTCAACATACTAAATCTCAAAGGAAACCAACTATATTTTAACTCAAATAGAAATATAATACACACAAGCACACTGAGGAAGACTAGGTGATCCGTAAAAACTTAACAGTTGATAGGCAGCTCATGGTTCCCTAGCTCTGACTTCAATGGAGGAATGTCCTGTGCTAGACTTTGAATTAAAAGAATGTTTGAGGGGTGGGTTGTAAAAAAGGACACAAGATTGTTTGTGTCTCACAATGACCACTTGATGTATAGAAAAGAGAAAGAACTCTCATAAATCTTTAGCTGTTTTGTATAGCATGGAGGAGAAGGTGATTAAAGAGTTCTTTAACAGGGCCTTAATTTATAAGGAAGACAATAAGCAAAGGGCATAATAATGTTTTGAACTTGCTGTGTGCCATGCCTTACTACTGATAATAAATTATCCAGGTTGAAATCTCATATATCTGGAGGGCAAAGAAAGAGAAAATTGGAATACCTGATGGCTAAAATATCATTTGGCTCCCCAAATACCATCTCTTGGATGAATTGGAATAGAAGCAATCTTAAACTACATACAAAGACAGCAACTTAAGTGGTTTGCTCACCTGGAGACCACTAAAAACTAAGCTGCTGTAACTGCTCTGTCTCTAGGCTCAAAGACCTCCCACTTCTTGTGGTACACACTGAGGTAAAATGAGACAGTGGGAAAAAACAGACCTAAGAGAGAGGGACAATCTGCCAGTCATCAGAAAGGGAGTTGGGATTCTGCCCAAGTAGACTGCTTCAACCAGCCATTCTTTGGATGATTTGCCCTGGATCACTGTACTTTGGATTCATCCACACTAAGAAAGGCACGTCGTGTATATGTCATGCTACATAAACCAGTCTTGATTTATTTCTTAGATCCGGTATACTTGAGCTAAAATATCAGACCAAAAGTATACAGATCCTGTTGGTTCAAAGATACCATTAGACTACTTGAGAGCCACATTGAAAAAAATGGGCGATGCCAGCATCCATTTTATCAATGGGTTTGGGGTTTTAAGGGGACTTTCAACATGTTCAAAACTTAAAAGCGCCCATTATACTCTTTCACTTGATGTCAGATCCAAAACCAAGAATGGCAAATGGTGATTATTTCAAGCTAAGTTCTTTATTGTTTTATACCTACAGACAAAATCTTGCCAGACTGAGCACTGTAGTCTCTGCATCTACAATATAGTATGTGAACTACTAGGGAGGAGCTGCCTTCACCCTCTTTCTCTCACATGATATCTGAGCTGAGTTGCCTCTTACTGTTCTGGGTTCATCCCTTCCCTCCTGGGATCCCCACTTCCTTACTCCATTCCATCATACTTGCTAGCTCCTAGTTTTGGGCCTACCTAATATGAGAGTTGGGGGAATCTCCCAAAAATGATGCTAGTGGCCCTCTTGTGCCCTCTCAAGACACACCTGTTGCACCCGTTCCTTAGAGCATTCGGTAAAGTTGTGACATGTATGCTTTTAAAAAAAGAAGCCAAATATTACTGAAGCTTTTTACTACTTCTGCTTTAACAAGGGGCTTGAAACACAAAAGGAACTTAAACAAAGTTAGAGTTACAGTTAGAATATAAACTAGGTTTGGCTCACTTTGCATGATGCAGAAAACAATAAGCACAATTTATTAGCCATAGCAGCCACACTGAAAAAGAAAAAAAGAAACCTGTAATTGCATAGAGCTAGCTGATGTGTCTGGACACTCTGCTAAAGTGCAAGAGAAAGTCAGCCGCCCACTCTCTCAGTTCATTATTCTTGAACTTTTCTTTGACACTTCTTGTTTCCCTCTGTCCTGTTTTATTCTTTCTACTGTGTTGGAATAACAACGTGTATGGATGGTTTCCCACTTGCCCTTGCTTTTCTCAGTGCAATAGATTCTCCAGCTTTACTGATTGCATCCTTAATTCATATGCTGAATCCCACCGTGGGTTATTTGCAAAACGGAAGCAACGCAGGGACAGAGACAGGAACATATACATGTACACTAATAGCAAATGGAGGAAACTACAAGGTGTTCTCCAATTTTGAGGGAGATGCTATTTCTGTTATTGGCCTTCAGATAAACTGCCTCAGCACAAACCAGGCTACTATAATTTTCAGAGGTCTTTTGACTGGGATGTATTGAACTATTTATATTTGCGCCGTCCCTATGTTCTTTCATTAATCACAATAACAAGTCTTCTATTTCTCTACAGAACACGCTAACTCTAATTATCTCTCTGCTGCACAGATGTTTCCTCATTTAGATGTTTGCTGTGTGGCTATTTGTCACTTTGATTTCACATAGATTTCAGTTTGCATTCTATCACTCTAATATGTTTGCTGCATCTGAGCCTCCAGGGGTTAGTATGTCCTCTCTGGGTACCAAAAAGATGAATGTGGCCTAGATAGGTGCCTGTACAAAACTGTGCGGGGAGTGTTCTGAAGCGATCTAATGCTTTGGGCTGCAATTCTGCACACATTATACTTATTTCCCTGGCAAGGCCAGCCTGAATAAAACATTGTCATCAAATTATTACTTACAGCAATATCTGGTAAATGATAGATATTCAGCATATTCTTTCTATAATGAAAACAAAGGAGACCATCAAGAATCTGATTGTGTAATGACAGTGGAAAATATTGAACTGGGCAATTGAATTTTCCAGCGATGGCTTTACTCTTTAAAAGTAAATAATCCCAAATCACTTTTTGTCTTTCTGCAAAATTCAGATGGATAAAGTTTTATAAACCCACTGCCTCTAAGGCTTCATTTGCAGTCCAAGCCTAGGCAAATTCATGGAGAATAACGTGACATGGATTCAGGGGTGCTAACTCTCATGAAAGAATGGCTCAAACTGAAGTCTAAGCACAATTACAAGGGAATGAGAACCAATGAATGAAATTTAAGTTTTGGAACTGCAGATGCTAAGCAAATTTATGATCAGTACTCCAGTACATATTAGGGTCCTCTTTTATTAATTTTAAAACTAAATTTTAATCTATTTTATATTGCATGTTTGCATAATTCTGATAAATGCTTATTTTAAAAATCCCTATAGCAGTGATGGCGAACCTTTTAGAAACCGAGTGCCCAAACTGCAACCCAAAACCCACTTATTTATTGCCGGGTGCCAGGTGGGCGTGGCCCACTGGATGGGCGTGGCTGTGGTGGTCATGCAGATTGGATGGGTGTGGCCTGTGGTGGGCGTGATCACCTCAATGTTGCTCGTGGAGAGGGACGCCGGGGGGGGGCGGGCAGGGTTGGGAGAGATCCAGGGGTCTCTGACAGGTGGGGCGGTGGGCAGGAGGCTCGTCCTAGGGGGTGAGGCAAGGCGAGGCGAGGCAGGGTGGGGGTGTCATTGTCACAGGGCAAGGCGAGGCAGGGGCCGGGGCGGTTGCTGCCTGACACCATTGGCCCCAGCACACAGAGGCCAGCGAGCGCATGGGTGCTGGGATGCATCCAGCCATGTGGGACCTCCATCAGTTAGCGGGCAGCTGGTTGAAGAGGGATGGTTGCCATCTCTGGGGCATGCCCTATAGATTTCATGTGGGCTTGCTATCAAGTAAATGTCCATGAGATTCCAATCTAACTGAAATCCTTTTGTCTTTGTGTCCACCATCTATTTCACTGAAGAACAAGAAATGGGATTTGAACCGTCTCTCCAGAGGGGAAGACTGCCAACTCCCTGCTTGGAATCACATAGTAGGCTATGTTGATTCCCTGTGTATCTAACCACCCATTTTTCTTTGATAGCCTTGTTGGCTCTATTCTCACATGTTTATGTTTATGTTAGAATAGAGATCCCGTTCCCACACAAAAGTAGCTGTTAGTTAAGGCATCTCCCCAAGAGTTCCCACGTCACCTGAGCACAGACCTTCAGCACAATTCTAGAGAATTTAGAATTTCTCTATAAAAACAGCCAGTTTTTGCTTCCCAACTCCTTCCTGCAGGAGCATGGGATACATATGAGATGGCATGGCTTCCAATATCTATCCTAGATATTTTCTTCTCTAAATTAAAAAAAAACTGGGGGGGGCATAAAAAAGGAGGGGGGGACAAAAAAATTCTCAGAAAGGTGTTTTTCTAAGCTCTCTCGCTCGGCATGACGCTTGAACTTTGACTCTCTCCTGGCTTAAGAAGGCAGTCTCTGGTTTTGGAGCATTAGTTCCTCACAAGCTATAAAGCTGCAGGGTTATGGATAAAGAGACACTGAGGTTTATACTTAAACTAATTTAATCTAAAGGCGAAGCAGCTTTGCCTACTTGAGCAGAGCATGCAATCAAGTCAATATGCTACAAACTGAAGTCAGTTTCTCAGATAAACTGTGCCTGGACTTTGTCTTTTGAAAGACAGAAGTGGAAAAACAGTCCACCTTGTTCATTAGGCACCAGGCAGTCCACTGAATTATCCATTACTTACTTAAATGTCAGGATAATTTTAATAAAGGATAGTGTTAATAAAAGATACTTTTAACCTTTTAATTTCAAAAGGTTAAAAGTACCTGTCAGAAGTAAGTCTTCATCCTGGTTCATCCAAGCCGGGAATATTATCATTATTATTATTATTAAACAAGCAACATGGCGACTGCTTTGGGAAGATGGTTACAGTTTATTGCAGAAGCAGAAAGATGGTTCTTCAGGAAAGAGCAGAGGAGAGAAGAAGAGACTGAGCACATGGCCAGTAGCATTTTATACCCTCTCTAGCTTTTTGTTTGGAAGTCTTCCTGTTCCTGTGGCATGAACTTTGAGACTATTTCCTGTGTCACGTATTCTGACCTGAGCCCAGGTGTGCCTCTCTGGTATTACTTGATGGTAATGGTTAGTCCTATTATGTCCCAAAAGTCATCTGCTTCCCTGGGGATGGGGCTAATGACTCTTAAGAGGTTATTTGTCTTCTTGAGTTCCTGGCTCCAACCTTCCTGATGGTCTTACATCTGCATTTCTATAGGGCTGGTTCCTGCTTGGGGCAAAGAGATGATGCCAGGTTTGGTTTTTGGTTTTAAAAATCCTTTTTGAGGAAAAATATTTTTCTGCCTTTTTAATATTTCCTTCTCTGGGGCTCTGACTTCCCACATACCTTTTAGTACTTTAAACACCAATTATTTTTACCCAGGTATAGAGTTTCTCATAACTTTGATTACAATTACCACTGCACCTTGCTTATTTATTTTTGCCTATATATTCATTCATTCATACGTACAGTGGCTAAAACGTCATGGATATGTATTCCAGGTCCTCCTCTGGAAAACTGCTTAAAAGTTTACAAAAGACTTTCTTGGGAGATCCAAAGCCAAATCCCAGCTCAGTGTTTCTGATCAACTTCAAAAGTTGATCCAGGTTGGAAGGTTATTTAATCAGAACTCCTGGAAAGTAAGAGAATTGATTTTTTGTCACTCACACCACGATGCAAAGAAGTTGGTCTCCTATTTGGAAGTTGGTATTCCCCGTGCAGACATCCTCATAACCCCCATTACACAACCTTGCTCAGAGTATTGTCTGTGCACACGGAAGAACTTTTTTTTTTTTTAAATCACCACGAAGAAGCAATATCCTCCCCCTATGCTATTAAGTTTTAAAACAGGATGTGCTATTTTGCCAGCCGCAATTAAGCCAAACAAACTGGCAACAGTGAATCCCAATAAAAACAGGAATAATTTACGCTCATTTAGATTACTTCCAGATGAAGCGTTTATGGGAAACTTGCCTTATTCCTCAACGCGTGTTGTGTGTGTGTGGAGGGGGGGGGAGAGGAACGCTGTGGCTGCTGTCGTGTTCCTTTTGTAGGCATTCTGGATTTCTTCTTACACAAGCGTTGCGTTAAGGGGGAAAAATCGGAACAGCTGCAGTATTTTGCCCAGAAACGCTAAGAAGCGCCTGACTGAAAACAAGTTCTACATTTGTGTGAAACCACGGTGGTTTTGGGTGTTTGGTGTTTTTTTTTTTTTGAACTCATCTTTCCGATGTAAAGAATGCGTTATCTCCCTCCTCCACGGCTGCTGCAGGGAAGAGCTACAAAGAGCTTCTTCCTCCAACTCCGAAGGAGGGCGGAAGGGTGGAAGGAAGGAAGGAAGGAATCTGAACTCCAACGCCCCCCCCCTTTCCTCCACCATTTCTTCCCCGGTTCTCCCTCGGCCGCCCCCGTTAACAACTGCGGGGAAGGGAGGGCGAGCAGGTTCCCAGTTAAGTCCCGTAGGCAACCAACCCTCCTCCACTTCTTTCTCTCTCTCTTTCCCCCCCCCACCCCCGCTTTGGACGTTTGCCCTGTTCAGCCCCCTCCTTCCAACACAACAGCCGAGCGGCTTTAATCGCTCGGCTGTTTGGCTGGAGATCAATACCGGCGTTTTTCTTCCTCACGAGGTGACTAACCGTCGCCATACAAGCCGGCTCCTGCCTCCCTCTTTGGATCTCCGGAGTTGAACCTCCCCTCTCCTGCCTATTCTCCACAGACCCCGCAGCGAAAGGGACGAGCGAATAAAAGCGGCGGCTGCAAATCCTCTCCCGAAGAAGAAGAAGAAGAAGAAGAAGCATCTACTTCCCACCCCTGCGCCGCATCAGACCCGAGGGGGATCCCTCCCCCTCTTTCTCTTTCCGCCCCCCCCCCCCGCCGCCCCACACGCACACACCAGCAGAGCCGCCCGGAGAAGCAGCTTGCCGCCCCGTAGTCTCCCTCCCGCCGGAGCTTCGCTTCTCCGCCTGCTGCTGCTGCTGCTGCTCCGATTGTGCCCACCGGGACTCCGACGCGCTTCCAGGGCCGCCCTTCGGGCAGGGCCGGCGGAGGAGGAGGAGGAGGAGGAGGCGGCAACGGCGCCTGGAAGAGCCCGTCACTCTCGCCGTTCCGTTCCCCTCAGAGTCCCACCGCTCCGGGAGTGGGGAAGGCGCCCGGGAAGGGATGCTGAGCGGGAAGCGAGGAAGAAGGAAGCAGCGGGAAGCCTGAAAGAGCCGGCAGAAATCCGGAGGGGCTCCTGGAAGCGGCCGGGCCGCGCGTCCCTCTCCACCCCTTCGCTTCGGGCTCTGGCCAAGAGAGGCGAGAGTCCCGGGAAGGTCCCGCCTGCCCTGAAGCGCCTCGCCCTCGCCGGCCGGCCGCCCGCTTCGCCCGGCAGGCTCGCAGAGCGGGGCCCCGATCTACCCCACCGCCGCCCTCCCCCCTCTCCAAAGTGTTGGGGCCACGGCGGCCGATCCCCTCCCCTCCCCGCCAGGTGCCCGTCCGCCTCCGCTGCGCCGAGCTTCCCGGCGCCAGGAAACCGGGGCTCCCGCCTTGCGCCCTGCCGCCCGCTCCATGGCGAGGGCAGCACCGGCTGAGTCTCCGCGCCGGGGGAGGCGGCGCCGGCGGGGGAAGCCCGGGGCCCGCTCTCCCCCGCTGCCACTGCCGCTGCTGTGAGGGCTGTAGCGCTGGCGGCGCCCCGGCCGGCGAGGCAGCGGGGCGGCGCGGCGGCGCCGCCAGCATGAAGTCGCTGATCTTGAGCCGCTTCTTGGTGCTGCTGCCCTGGGTGCTGCTGGGGATCCTCATGCTGGACACGGACGGCGGCAACCGGGCGCCCCGTCCGTCCTCGTCCCACCTCGCCCGGCGGCCGCAGCCCGCGCCTCACCAGGAGCTGCCTCGCCGGCGGGAGGCCGAGCAGCCGCCGCCGCCGCCGCCGCAGCCGCAGCAGCAGCAGCTGCCTCTCATCTATGCCATCACGCCGACCTACAGCCGGCCGGTCCAGAAAGCCGAGCTGACGCGGCTGGCCAACACCTTCCGGCAGGTGGCGCACTTGCATTGGATCCTGGTGGAGGACTCGGCGATCGGCACCGAACTGGTCAGCCGCTTCGCCGCGGGGCTCGGCCGAGGGGGCGGCCCGCCCTGCACCCACCTGCACGTGCTGACGCCGCGCAGGTACAAGCGGCCGGGCCAGCCCAGGGCCACGGAGCAGCGCAACGCGGGCTTGGCCTGGATCCGCCAGCGGCACCAGCATCTGCCGGCCCCGCAGCCCGGGGTGCTTTTCTTCGCCGACGACGACAACACCTACAGCCTGGAGCTCTTCGAGGAGGTAACGGAGGAGGGAGAGGCGAGCTTCGCTAAGGATCGGTCCCCGTGGAGCAAGGGAGGCCGCCTTGGCGTGCCCGCGGACCCCCCCCGCCGACTTCAGCGGGGCTCGCTCCGTTAGAGATCCTCGGCGCTGCCTCCCAGCTTTTAGGAGCGTTTCGCTTTTCCGGAAGAAACTCCGCACCGGTCGGGCAAAAACTCTCCTTCGCCCGTCCCTTTGCAGGGCCTTCAAGTTGCCTCTTGGACGAACCGTTCCGCCCCGGCGCTTCCGCGGCTTTGAATCCCTTTTGCAGGCAGCGTGGCCGCGATCCCGCGAGGTTTTTCTCTCGTCCCGCCAGCCCGTTCTCCACCCGGGGCTGCCGGCTCAGACGGCCTGGCCGGCTGGCTTGACCCGTTGGCTTTCCTTAAGCATCCCCTTGGGCTCCCTCCCCTCTGAATCAGATCGGAGGCGTAAAACTTAATTTCAGCGCCAGTGTTGTGACCAGTAAAAACAAGGGATAGATTTCTTTTTATTTTTATTTGCAAAGTATCTACCAAAGGGATCCTTCCTCCCTCCCTCCCTCCTTTCCTCCCTCCTTCCTTCCTCCCTACCTCCCTCCCTCCTTCCCTCCTCCCTCCCTCCTTCCT
>NW_015386805.1:0-10728 GCF_001527695.2 Protobothrops mucrosquamatus
AACAACCGATTCTCTGTGTAGATGCTGCTTCCGGAAGTCCATTCTGGGTCTGGGCAACAAAAAATTAGCTACCAGTTCTGACGAAGTGGTATGAACTGGCTGAATCCCACCACTGCATTCAGCCAGTAAATGCTCGGCTCCATCCAATTGCCCCAACTCTACCCTAAATTAAGGGATCATGGATTATAAAAAAAGAAGGGGAGATTGGAGCTATATGCTTCAATGACCTGGTTTCAGGTCATTTTTTTTACATTTGTTTGGAGTATTACAGCTGGGAATGGAAAAGGAAGGTCGCTAAAAGGGAAATTACTTCTATTCTTCACTCCTAGTTCCAAAAAATAGCTTCAAATCCACCACAGAAGAGTGGTTTGGCAATGACTTTGGGAGATTAAAAAATTGAGAATGTGAGCAGTTTGCCTCACAGAATCCTCTCATTCCCATCTTTACCTAGCAAAAATCAATAACGATATTTTATATTTAAATAAATAAAAGACCAAAACAAATTGGCTGTAGACCTTTCGTTGCCAGGAGACCAAACTGAAGCATATGCCCGCCCTATGAAAATCCATAAAGATTATGTTCTAAGAAGAGAAACTATTTGCTGCACTTCTTATACATTTTGAAGTTGTTCCTCCTTGAAATAGGCAATACAGACTCTAGTATATTTTTATATAAAGATAGAAACATTACCCACTCTTACAGATGAAGACCAAAATAAAGAGAATACCATTTCTTTCCATCTCTAAACAGCTGTAGGAGGATTTTGTGCTTGAAACGTGGGGGAGAGTCAGAGAAATAAGAAAAGTGTTTTTTTTAAATAATAATAATAATTAAATTGTTGTCTTAAGGCATCTCATCTCTGACCAGATTAGTAAAGTCGTAACTCAGGATGCTAGGTTGATGTAGAATAATACCGAGTTTTAGGTCTGGATTATAAAACAATCAAACTTTAGACAAGGAAGAAATATCGTGTACCTTTTATCTAGTTCTTCATTTCGGTAATTTTACTACCTGGGTTAAGTAAAGGTTCTCAAAAAAGATACAAGAAAAAAATCCGGTGTAATAAGACCAGCCACTATTAGAGATCCAAGGCACAAAGAAAATAGTCTATAATAATGGTACTGCAAAGATAGAGAAAAACTTGCAGCACCTCTTTTTGACATATACAGTATGTACCTACTTTGAACTATCATCATATGTGGGAAATTGGACATGTTGATTATTAATAAATGTTAGATTGGGGAAACAAGGGCAGCCCAGAAATGGAACTCTATTCATACATTCTATCCCTAAGAATGTATGAGGAGTGGTGGCAGAACCTGGGGGTGGAGTTAAAAGAGAGATCAGCCTAGAATCCCTATGTAACCACAAGTGAACTAAGTCCAACCCTCTTTTAATTCCGTGGATCCTTATCTAACTCCAAGAAGGTGCTTGAGAAGATTCCTATGCATATGCAGGATTAACAATGTCAGTTTAATTGGACCCTTGCCTTGATTTTTTATGCCTGACAAAGAAAGACCAAAGCTAAGAACTGGGAAAGTTGGAATCCCGACATATCTAATGGGCACCTTTAGAAAGACATTTCAAAGCATACTTTTCAGAAGTGTTTAAAATTGTAAAATTGTACCATACCTGCACTCCAAGAATTCCAAAGATTATAAAGAAAGCACAGCAGATGAGGACAATATTTCCAATAGGCTTGAGTGATGAAATGAGAGTTTCAACCACCAGCTTCAAACCTGGAGCACGGCTGATGACCCTGAGAAAGGAGCACTGTGAGAGCTATAATTTAGAACCCAATATTTCACTTTCTATGTGAAGTATCATACCAAGAGAGTTTGGTTTGCAGTTCTGCCAGATGGTTGGTTTGGGAAATCTCATCTTAACAAATCAGACCAAAAGTTAAACTTCAAACAACTTATCAGATAGTAACCCTCTCTCAAAAGTAGAAAAAAGTAACTAAGGAACTAAGGGATTTAACGTCTATGAAAGAAATTACTTTTAAAAGCGATTCTTCTCCAAGGGCTAACCTGAATAGTCAGATTGTCTATTGTCCATATTGACCAGCAACTAATTTTGAGGAGTAGGAATGGATGACATTGCCTTGTATGCCCACTGGAAATATGACCTCTGGGTAAATTTTTCTGGTCCATTTTCCAAGTACAGGTAGTCCTTGAGTTATGACCATTCATGCAACAAAGTTTAAACTTGCTACAACCATAAATACCAGGGAATTATAATAGGATCTTGGAGTTTCAGTGGTTGCAGCATCCCTCAGTCATATAATCATGATTTCTGATGTTCCTTGACAGCTTCCCATAAGCAAAATCAATGGAGAAGCCTGCAAGAAGTCAGATGTTGCCATCATGTGATGTCTTTGTTTAACCATAGCAACTTGGACTGCAGGAATGACTGTCCCTAAATAATACAATCATGTGACATCATGCCTTAGACCATGTCACTTAGCGACTGAGTTGTTGATCAAAACTGCTGTTGTAACCTGCGGACTACTTATAGTGTTTTTCTGCTTCTGGTGGCTCAAAGCATTGCTATACAGCAGACATGTCAAACTCGTGACGTCACATGGCGTCACGCAATGTATCAGAGCTTTTTTGCCATTGCCGGCAATGGGGTGGGCGCGGCTCCGGTATGATGAAACCGGCCCGCAGGCCGGCAGTTTGACATCCCTGCTATACAGTTTCTCTGCTGCATTGCTTTTAATAGGCGAACACTTTGGCCACTTTGTAAAGGTAGGAATACCAGCTCACCATGCATTTCTTGCTTTTCCTGAATAATAGTTGCTGCTGGGTATGTTACAAAAAGTCTTCTTGCTCACTTAATGGGTATAATGTTTGCCTTAGATGCTGGCTCGAAACTTGGCACAGGAATACCATTTTTAATTGCTATTCTTTTCTCATGAGCTATCTATTTTTGTGCTGGACTGTATTTATTTATTAATTAGTCCACTGATGCACCATTTCATCTTTTTGCCACTTATTTGAGTCACTCCCTGGTTGGAAGGTTATAAATAGATCAATAATAAAACAATCAACTTTGATTACTTTGAAGGCAAAAGATAATGTCCATAGTTGTGTGTTAAATGGTTGGTTCTCTAAGCTTGGCTATTTTCTTGCAGACATTTTGTTACCAGGCTATGTAACATCATTAGTGCAACCAAGATTATCAGGGCAAGCATATAAAGTTATAAACAACCAAAAAATTTCAGTCTCTCATCTACTGATAATCTTACCTAGTCTGGTAATGAAATATCTGTAGGAAAACAACCAGGTCAGAGGACCACAATGAGAATAATGATTGGTATTTTAAGTCTCCTAACAGAGGAGAACAAAATTCAAATCTTCATCTCCATGGTCAAAACAGGTAGAATGGCAGCACTGCAATCCAAGCCTAACCCCCTCTATATTTGTATGTGTGATACTTGGATCATGATACCACATCTACTAGTTTGCCTGTATTGACCCCTGTTGTGGATGCTGATGTATCAAAGATAGTGGAAAACATAGAATTTTTTTTTTAAATGCTTTTTCTTTACAGAACTTAAATAACATGTCACAATAGGATAGAAATATTTCTTTCAAATATAACACCAACACTTCTATAACAGGAACATAACTGAGATTCAGGGGGGGAAAATAAAGAAATAAAAAATAAGTAAATATAGACAAGAGTCCTGGAGAAAAATGCTCTATCAATGCATTTTTAAAGCTTTCAGGGAAGACCCCCCCATATGTGAAAATATTGCTTTGTTTTATGTTGAATGGAAGCAAATTGCTTAATATGTTGAAAAAAATGAGAAAAATAGTTGTTGTTAGACACAATAATAGTTGTTCTTAGACACAACATGTGTTTAAGAGATGTGGTCAAAAGCATGGTTGGATGCAAAAACCCTAATGTTAAAAAGGATCAAAGCCTTCATCACAACTGTATACTGTCAGATGCAAAGAAATCATGCAGAAAGGTTGAAGTCCACTTTTATAAAGGAATGATTCAAGATAATTTATTTCTTTACTCCCCCAAAATGCCTATCTTATTGTTTGCAGTGGATATTTTTAAAATACTTGATTCTTTAAACTGCTGTTCCTTATACCAGCTGTTAAAATTTATCGTTCTTAATTAAATACATGTAGAAGTAACAGCTACAATTTACACAAGTAATGTTATATCAGAAAAGATTGATTTAGTTAAGGGCATAAGGTAGGGTAGCCTCTCTTCCCTCACTATCTGACATTGTAATTGAATTAGTGCATTAAAAATTATATGAATGTGGGAAAGTCTAAAGTTAATATTTGGGGGCAGCAATAAAAATGACAATACTTTCTAAATTATTATTTTTCTTTCAAATCTAGCTGGGCAAATGTCTACTTAGAGGAAACTGGAAACCCCTTAATTCAACGTTATACTGCATAGTATTCCAAATATTTTTAAATAAATAACTTTAAGGAGAATTCACAAGTTTCATGGAATTTCCTTTGGAAATTGTTTTTTTACCAAGCAATCTTCACCCCTCAATCAAACTGAAAAATAATTAATATATTCATAATAACTGAAAAAGGATTTCTACAAATGACAATATTTATAGAGATAGAGAGAACTAATATTATTCTTTTAAGAGATTAAATTTAAATTAAATCCTGATAGGATTGGCCCACCCCACCCACACTGGCAGAAGAGTCGTGCTGTGGACCCCACCAGCCAAAGAATTTTCTGCTGTGACTCCCGCCCTCTGGAACATCGTACCCTCCGAGGGGATATCTGCACCCTCCCCTTTGGCTTTCTTGAAGACATGGCTGTGCCACCTAGACTGGGGCCCCAATGGGATACAGCATTTTGGAGGTGGCATTTTGGAGTAAGTAACACCCCACTTCCTCCCTGTGTGCACTCTGCTCCCTCCCTCTCCATCCTGGTTAGTTTTATTTTAATTGAATTTTAAATTTGTGATCTTTATTTATTGCTTTAATGTTTTATAGTGAATTTTAATTAAATGTCTGGAGATGTGCGGCATACAAATCGAATTAATTAATTAATTAATTTTAAAAAAATCAGTCACTATTTGAAATTAAGGAAACAAAGTTTATTTACTGAATTAATTCAGTAAATAAATTTCGTTGCCTTAATTTCAAATAGTGACTGATATTTTTTTTCATAATCCTTACACCTAGTCAACTTTGGCTGCTCTAAAAATCTCAAGCAGGGTCAAACCTGCTGAGTATGGAGATGGGGATTACCAGAAAATCTATAGACTAGATTAGGAGTTGGGGAATGGTAACTAAGTTCTCTATGGTTGCCAAGAAAACTCCTGTCTATGTCCATGAAAACACTAGCAGCTGAGCATGATTCGAGAGAGGCTTTACCGTACTAAATACATATGAGACAAAACAAAATGTATTTTTCAAATTTTCCAAGCAGGGTTATTATATAGACAAGGTCTAATTTCTTGGATCTTACCTCAGGGGGCGTAAAGTGCGGAGCAGTCGGAGGACTCTTAGCACTCCCAGGATTTTGGCTCCTCCAGCAGAGGCTACTGAAACTACGATATCAATAATGGATACTAACACCAAAAAGCCATCCAAGATATTCCAACTACTGCGTAGATAGGCCTGTTCTCCAAAATACAGACCAAGAGAGACTACCTAGAAAGATTAAGGACTGGATGAGCATGAGAAATGAAACCATGAATCAATAAAGCTAAGTCACATCTCTAGTGAGGTACATTTCCGATTCCTCAAAGATGGATTCATTAGGTCATAGAATCGATTGTAATAATAATGATGGGTAAAGAATGAACGTAAACACAATAACCAACTGTGTCAACATGTTGTTCATCTCTTTCAGCAGAATAAATTTTGAGAAAGAGAGGAATTAGAATAGACAGACAGACAGATAGATAGATATCCTTTATTATCATTTTTTTTCCTGTGGGCACAATGTCACACATTAAAAATGAAATTTAGTTGCTTCCTCTCAAAGTGTACATACACATGGAAGCTTTGACTAGTTCCTCCAAAAATTATGTTCTATAAAGTTACTAATCAACTTCAAGATGCTGGTGACCTCTACTCCTTCTTATTGTACACAACTTTTCATCCTCATAAGGATGATTATTCATTTTAGATAAGTAAGAGTACCATAGTTATAAAATGTTTACAGATTCCGTCTGTGGGAAGAAATTGAAAAAAGAAGTTCCAAGGCCATGCTAAACATTTATTCATTTTTATTTTTGGATTGAAATGGGTTTTCTCTTTTTCAAAAAAGAATAAATATTTGGGGGGAAGCATCATTGAAATGTGCAAGCTTTTAACTTCTTTCCATCCAAAGATCTGGCTTCTTTTCCCCTGCCTAGGGCTTCTTTCTAAATTAATTCTAGCTAATTGGGAATCATGTAGTGAACTTGATGATATGATAATGTTAAACAGTTACTAAATCTAATTCTCTATATGTTGAAATGAGTGCAAACAAAGCCAATTCATAATGAAGGTAATCCTTTCTCAACAGAATTTGCACAGCACTGAGATAATCTGTGACACTATTCACTGAAAATAGTTGTGAAAATGGCATTCTTTTTCCACTTAAGAGATTAGTTGAGCCAGCACAGCAAGAATGACTTGGCAGTGGGTAACTTACCTTCAGTGTCATCTCAGCAACAAAGATTGCTGTGAAGATGTAATTGGACACCGTGAGGAAGATTCTCTCCTAGAACAATCAAAGGCAGCCTCAAAATAGATATAATAAGTATCTTTCCATTTAAATTATTGCTACAGGCTTGGGAAATGGTGCTTATATTAAGGTTAAGAATTGCTATGATTGAAAATATAGTGTATTTGGGTATATTGCCTCAAAAGCATCTCCCAACCTGGTATTTTAAATAATTTGCTTTGTTCTCTCCCAGAGTAATCATACAATTAAATTCCTTTTAGGCAGAAATGTATTTGTATCAACCAGCAACTAAAGATTTTTTCTTATTTGGGGACACAAATGTCTTTAAAAATATAAATATAATTACAAATATATTATCTGTATTACTATACCCTTATCACACTATGCAGGCATGCACAAGGAGATGGGTCTTCCTCATCTTTCAGATCTGTCTTTCTGGGAGTCCAGTCACTGTCTTACAGACATTAAGCATTAATAGAAGCAAGAACAGCCTTCTACCACTTGAATACTATTTATATCCATATGACCTTTATTACTCTCTAAAACAAATGTCTCTGGATATTTCTGAACAGCATAAAGCGAATCCTTAGAATTAAATCCAATTATTATATACAGTACTATTTAGAGGCTGAAGAAGGCATTTATGAGTTTCTAACTCCTAAAATTATAAGACTACTCATTATTATACAAAGCTACTCACAGTGCTTCTCTGTTCAATCTCAGGTCTCTCCAAGGCAATAGTAACACAGTTCAAGAAAATGAAGGCCAGGACAATATAATCAAATAGCTTATGAGCAATGATAGTTTGGCAGAGAATGCGAAATCTGGAAGACAGTTGGTTCTAAACTATAAAATGTTATCTATGAATATATGTACAATAGACATATATGGTCATAACAGGCTTCCCCATGCACCCCAGTTCACATTAACAACATTTGGTGGCAAAGCACCAGTTTCCAAACACAATCTTTTCAGACATTTTTTTCATCCCCCAAAGGTTTAATATGCCTATTTTATACTGAACAAGCTCCTCTTGGTGATGTAATCCCATATTTACAAACATCACTTCATCCTTGATGGCCTTAAAAAAAATAAAATTCAGTTCCTGAGTAGAAAAAGCTGTGCCTAGCTGGTTGACAGAGATACCTGGAGGATTTAAAGGAAATAAGGCAAATAGGGGATGGAAAGGGGTACTACATTAAACTTTAGCTGTTAATAAAATTGAAAAATAGAAAGAGTTATAGGTAATCCTCAACTTATGACCAGAATTGAGCCCAAAATTTCTGTTACTAAATGTCACTTAACATTTGTTAACTGAATTTTGGCCCATTTTAAGATATTCTTGCCACAGCTGTGAAGTGAATCACTGCAGTTGTACAGTTAGTAACATGATTGTTAAGTGACTCTGGCTTCCCCATTGACTTTGCTTGTCGGAAGGTCAAAAAAGGTAATCATGCAACTCTAGCACACTGCAACCATCATAAATATGAATCAGCTGCCAAACATCTGAATTTTGATCATGTGACCATGGGGATGCTGCAATGGTTGTTAGTGTGAAAAACAGTCATAAGTCATTTTCAGTGCTGTTATAACTTTGAACAGACACTAAACGACTGTAGGTAAGTTGAGGAGTACCTGTAGTTATTTTCTCCCATTTGCTTGATGGTACATAATTGATCAATCAACTCACATTTTAAAAGCAAAAATAAATTCCTCAGTTTCTGTAAGACTTTCTATTGAAATGCAAAATGATTTGCTCAGGGCATGTTGTAAGAGCCTGTATTTTCTCAAATGCAATTATTGCATGGCAACCACATGTTCATGAATGCGATTTTTATAATGTGATACACCAATGCATACTTTTGTAATTTGGGAGACATAGGAACCTTTTGAAAGGTTAAGGATATTATAGAATTTGTATTTACTCCATAAACACATGGCACAAGCCACAACACACTGCTGTAATTATCCATGAAATGGGCAGTCATGGTGTTGTTGTTAAGTATGGTAAGTATATGCATATCTGCTTAATTAGGACAGAATGCAGGTTTAAATATAGATGCTATGTGATTATGCAGAAGAAACAAATTTCTTGCCTGCAAATACCTGTTATGCTGACAGAGATCAAAGGAGAAAGTGGAAGAAAATATTGTAAAGTAATTTCCACAGCTCCAAATAATCTTCACTGATAAAATTTTCAAAGTGGTTAAACCTAAATGCATATGATTTGAGAATATGCTGAAACTATAATCACAGGAGAAAAAGAGCCAGTGTAATATGGGAAAAGTATAAAACAGTTTTAAAAAATCAGGAGAATGGAATGACAATGTATGTTTTATGCCACTTGGTCTTAAGATAACATGACAGTACAGCTTCCCTGGAAAATATGAAAAGCAAAATTGAAAAGCAAGACCAAAAAAGGAAGAAGGAAAGAAAAGGAGCAATCTTTCATTATTGTTTCTAATTTTGTATTATGATAACATGAATGCACAATAGAAAGTCTTGTTGCAAGTAATTAAATCAGTTCTACAATAAAATTGAAGTCAGGGTGATAAACCCATTCTTGAATCTCCATTCCCCAAAACACAAGGAAATGAAACATACTTGTTTTCTGGTGAGAATAAATAGATGGACCAATCTTCCCGCAACTCACACCAATCTGGCTTGTAGGCCTCTATCATCTTCTTTATTCGGAAACAAAGGCTCTGTAGAGGCAGAAGCAGAAAATCAGAAGCTGTTGAGCAGTACTTGTTTCCCTTTCTCCCTTGTATCTATCATGCCCAACTAAAAATCACCCATGTACTGATTGATCAGCTTTAGTTGTTCACTATCTAATATACCTTCTGCAGATTATAAAATCACAACAAAGATCATACCCATAACGCAATGATGTCATGGTTGGAGTATTCAGAAAGTTTGCTTTGGTCTGCGATGGAATTATTTATTATATAGGAATGGAATGGAAGAATGATGAACAACAGCTAGAATACTGCAGTAAAATAATTTGCTTTGAGACCCTTGAGCCGCTTGGATTCTCTCTTAATCTTCTTTTCCTTCTAAATGGAATGTTACTGTGAGATCTTCTTCCAGTGATCACTGTAGAAGTAATCACACTAAAACTTTGCTATGATTTTTCTTTTGCACTGTACATTGTTATATTGTAATATTGTAACATTGTTCATTTACTATATTTTTTTTCATTTTCCATTTTTTTTTAGTAAAGGTAGAAAAAATACTGCAGGACCGTCTCATCCCAATGGGATTGGCCTGCCCCATCTGGCCCCATCAGCCAAGATATTCCGGCTGGCGGGGTCCAGGAGAAGAGGCTTCTCTGCTGTAGCACCTGCCCTTTGGAGCATCTTGTTTCCTGGAGTGAGATTGGTTCCAAGCTTCCTGATTTTCCACAACAGCTTAAAGATCTGGCTCTGCAAGTTGACCTGGGGCTCCTATGAGGGGGCTTCAGGTTGGAGGTTGTTGACAGATATGCTCATCCTACCCCTCCCTCCCCATCTTTTAGTTAAAGTTGAGTATTTATCTTTTTATTGTGTATCAGTTTTGTAGTATTTTATCTTTTTAATATTGTAAATCACCCAGTTACCTTGTGATAAGGTGTGTAGTCAATACATTTAAATGAATGAATGAATGAATGAATATTTACATAATCTATCTCTTCATCATCTTCTCCATGTTCTTTCCGATTGTTCATTTCTGGAAAGATGTCTTTAGCGATTGTGGGCATTTTGCCATTGCAATCCTGGTGCTTGCTTGGCCCTAGAGTCACTCCTATCTTCCATGATGGCTTATGACCGGATGAGACTGCTGGAGCCAACTCCAGGTCAGAGGAATCTTTAGTATCCAATGAAAATGTCCGTCGATGATGGTGAATTACTGGCCTTTCTCGTTCTGCCTCTGTTATCCTCTGCTGCTCCCCAGATAAAAGTGATTCGTGTTCAGCTGAAAAAGGCTTGTGTTTGAGGCTATGTCCTCGAGCAAGGTTGTTCCAACTGGAACGTCTGCTTCCCCAGCCTCCACTATGATACCGAGCCCCATGGT
>NW_015386805.1:10828-43821 GCF_001527695.2 Protobothrops mucrosquamatus
AAAACTTAACTCCCACCTAATGTTCCCTTCTCAAAAAAAAAAAAAAAAAAAAAACCAGCAAGGAAGCAGATAAGTGAACTAATATATGGAAAAATGAGGTAAACTTTTCAGTTTGTTTTTATCTTATTCAATAACTGAGGGTGTTACAAACATTCAGTCTCCTCCTTTTTGATGCATCACTTTTCTCTGGTTTTTCCCTACCCTTTTTCATATATAACTCAAGGTGATGAACAACCCTCTGAGGTGAGCTGGGCTGAGAGAGAGTGAGTGGCTCAAAGTCATCCAGCCTATTTTTCATGTCTAAAGTGGGATTAGAATTTACAGCTTCTTGAGCCAACACTTTAATCACTACATCAGACTGGCTCTTTAGCTAAAAACTTAAATAAAAACATTTAATTAACATTTAATTCATGTATTGAATCACTTAATTAAAACAATTAAAATATAGCCTTACTTAAAAAAAAACTAATATTAATGGAAATAGTTATAAGACCCCAGGTGGTGTCAGTTCCACTAGGTAGGCCAGACCAGTAAATCAATTTCATAGAAAGGCTAAAACTACTTTTATTGAAATTAGCTGTAATAACACAATTTTTCAAACCTAACGCTGCTGTATCTCCTCTCCCTGCTTATACTCCCATGATTTAATGAAGCATCTACCTGAGCCTCTGCCAAATATTATATGTCTGTTGTGGACTTAAAACACCTTTCATCTTTCATCACTTTGGTAAGAAATCTTGTGTATCTCCATGAAAGCCATCTTCCTTAGTCTTTCTAGGTGGCAAATACAATCTAAAAAGATGTCCTCTCCTTTTGTGAATCCTATTCAAGTAAATGTCTTCTTTAATATGATGACTACTATCCTTCAAGAGCACTTTTTGCCAAGATGGAATTGAACTTTATTCTTTCTCTCCAAGTATAGGATTGTGTCCAGTATGGGTGGGAAATCTCTAACTCTTCGAGACTATGTTGGACTCCAAAATCATCATCCTAGTTGATGGTCATAATGAAAGAAAGTATGATACAATCATCTGAAAGGACATCTGATGTCCTTTCAGCACATCAAGCTAGTTTATTTGTAAATACGAAAACTAAAGGCTTATATTAAATGTACTTTTAATTGCATTGGCCTAGCTCTTATTTTCATTACATCATAGCAAGTGTTAACTATTATTCAGCAGAGCTTCTTAGAGTTTTAATTCTTAGCTATTTTGTATAATCCTATTCCTTTCAATAAATGGAAAAACAACCCATTATCTCCTTTTCTGCCATGTTAAAATGAAGAGGGGTAGGGAAAATGCACAGAATCAATCAAAGATACTGACTGCGGAATATATGTGTAAAAGTTTACATAATGATTCTACTAATTGAAGGCCAAATTCTCAGATATTGGGTTGGAAGATGATCCTAATATATGACTGTTAATGTAAGTAGGTTACAGATGGATTTAAATTCATTTACTAAAGACATCACACTGCTTTTTCGGGATTCAAGGGCCATGAGGATATCTGACTGCAGAGTATTGTGGGATGGATTCATCATTCCAGCAGTTGCCCCAGGCTGGTTTAGACAAGGAAGGCTGGGGTCAAGATGTCCATTTGGAGTCATGGGAACTGCACAAAGCTTTGGATCTGAGAAAAAACAAAAACAAAACAGACAAAACACAGAGAGAAAGAGAGATAATACCCAGGGAGGATATTTTTTAAAGCAATTTGTGCTTTAAAATAAACAGTTCAATATACATATATTCTAATTCTGTAGTTATGCCTCTAGAAAACAAGGAACAATATGGAAATAAATTAATTCCTCTTTCCTCCTGCTCCTATTCTAACAATGTTTTATGCTATGCTTATAGAAGCTTGGAAATATTTGATGAAACTCTGCACCATTTGAGTGAGAAAAAAACCCTTATCCTTTAACATTTGCTTAACATTTACCACCACGGGTTTCTTTCATTGTAACAGAATGAGAACTACTAGACAAAGGTAGTCCAGTGTTAACAGTTCAGAAGTAAATTTGTGCTGAATACACAGGCTGCTAGCCACTATGATACCAGAATGACAAAATGTATGTCATGAAATCACAAAGCAAGCACCACACTTTTGCTCCTGCAATGCAAGTATATAAGGGTGAAATTTGTGTCATCATTTTATTTGCACATTTTATCCCAAATCCCAAATTTAGTAAAAGTAAGCAGAAAGGTTTAATTGGAATGGTGCCATGTATTTTCCATTCTTCAGATGAGTTGGAGACTATAATTGCCATCATTCCCAGCTAGCATCAAATTATGTATATGCACTGCAAATTTAGGTAAACAACAATGAGATATACTGGGCTAGGAAAGAAAGCTAAAGACCAGCAGTAATTTGTGGCACTGGATATCATTCTCAGTCCTTCTTTTGATTGAAAAGGGGGGAAATGGATTTTTATAGCCATTGTCATGTATGGTGCAAAGCTGGAGTGAAAAAAACATACGACATTACTCAGAAAAATACTGCAAAATGCAATTTCTCATTTGTGTTTGGTCTTCAAATGCTAAAGTTCTAATTTCCTTTTTTAGCCTTTGTTTCCAAGTGATTGCTTGAATTAATCTTTCTTAGATCTTTTGAACTCCTTCCAATATAGATTCTTCCTGCAAGTTGAGTTAGCTTTATAATCTATATAATTGGGCTTCCTCCCGCTCTTTTAAAATATTCTGAATTGTTAACTTTGGCAAAAAAACCCCTTTTGTAGTCAAGGGTCATGCTTGATGCTTTTAAGGTGGCTCTGGCTTGCAAAATGTATAGAATTGTATCACTTGTATGGGCCTGGGCTTTTGTTTTTGTGATATACTTGTTTTAGAGCTTATACAACAGTTGTCATCTGTTTCCATCTCAAAATGTCAGAAAATTGTACCATTGCTTTTCAGCAATCATGACTCCAAGGGCAGCATCTGACAAGCTTCATGTAATACTAGGTTCATTGCTCTCCCCAAATGTACTGATCAATTTCTTTCATCTTGGCTTTTACTGATTTAATTCATCCAAAAGTTGGTGTTACTAATCAGTAGCCATTACATATTTTGTTATGTTTTTGAAAGTTATTATTTTTTTGTGCCGTTGGAACATTAGGGGTCTGATTGAAACTCAACTGAGAAATTGATTTGAACACCTTTATAATCATTACTGTTGTTCCCAGGGCTTTTTTTTCTCATAGAACGCCCAGAACGGAGTTCCGGCACCTTTTTTGGATGGAACCTTGTAGGGTAGGCAAGGCGGGTTGTATGACATGTGTGAGTTCCGGCACCCTTTTTTTTTTTTTTTTTTTTTTAGAAAAAAAGCACTGGTTGTTCCAATAAAATTATTTTAATTTTATCAGGATTGCCTAAGCCTCTGTTGCATTCTGAATTAAGTTATTCATGCATCTTGGATAGAGGAAATGGCATCTGAATTTCTGCAGTGTAATACAGCAAATATTCCTTAGAAAAATTTGAGAACTGGAAATGTAAATGGACTGAAGGATTCATCTCTGTGGATCCAGAGCATATCTTGGAGAGGAAAGAAGGAAGGAAGGAAGGAAGGAAGGAAGGAAGGAAGGAAGGAAGGAAGGAAGGAAGGAAGGAAGGAAGGAAGGAAGGAAGGAAGGAAGGATACTTTCCAAGATGTTATATGCTTTTATATAGACATATACATTGTGTATTCCCTGCTAATACCTGAACTATCCTGGAACTTGTCAAATTCTTCAATATTTGATGAACTCTGGTCCTCATCTGAATATGAGCGGTTAGCATCACCCTGCATTGGGAAAATAAATGCAAAGACCTGGGAATTGTGAGCATCATGAGAGCAACAGAGTGATTTCCCTTTGATTTCAGAGAATTGCAAAGGTGGAAAAATACTTTATGGAAATAATTGGACAATATACCTCTACATGAAAGAAATAATAGCATTCAGATGATTAGATATGAAGGAATGTCTGAACGGTTCAATTTTCTCTTTTTCTTTCTTTATAAAATTTATATTGCTGCCTACTCGCTCACAACAATTTAAGGTGGCTTAGAGGAAATAAAAGCACAACATAAAAGAAATAAAAATAATAAAAATTAAAAATAATAGCATAATAATCCCCCACCCTCACCCCAGCGACAACATACACTCATACCAGCCATTTAATGGGCTCCATCCCACTCTGGGTTCCCCAGGCCTTCTGAAAGAGTGTCAGAGTGGGGGCCAGTCTAATTTCCGGAGGGATGATTTTTCAGAGGGAGGGAGTCACCACAGAGAAGGCCCTTCTTCTGGGTCCTGCCAGATGTATCTCCTTAGTGGACAAGACCCACAACATTCCTTGCCTCCCCACTCTAGTGGGTCGGATGTGACCGGCTAGAGACGATCCCTCAGATAACCTGGTCCCAAGCCATAAGAGCTTTAAAGGTGACAACCAGCACCTTGAATCGCACCTGGAAGCATATAGGCAACCAATGCAATTCCTGCAGGAGAGGTGACACATGTGCATACCGAGATCTGCACAAACCATGTGGGCTGCTGCATTTTGCACCAACTGGAGCTTGTGGGGCTTTTCAAGGGTAGCCCCATGTACAGAGCATTGCAATAGTCAAGACAGAAGGTGATTAGGGCTTGTGAGTAAGGATTTCTGGTCTAGGAAAGGGAGTAACTGGTGCACAACCCACAGTTGCACAAAGGCTCTCCTGGCCACGACTGCCGCCTACTCTTCGAGCAGGAGTTGCAAGTCCAGGAGAACCCCCAGATTATGCACTGGGTCTGTTTGGGGCAGTGCCACCCCATCCAAGACCAAAGGTGGCAATTCTCCATGGACCAAAGAACCCCAAACTCAGAGCCACTCAGTTTCAACCCGTTGCTCCCCATCCAGCCCCTAATAATCCCACATGCTCCTTCAGGTTGGACCTATTACAGATCTCTTCTCTGTGCCAATGTCATCAGCCTGGACCTAAGAAATGTGCCTTTTCCCTGGTAGCATCTATCTCCATGAAAGTCCCCTTCACCTCCAGATGCTATGCTCCTTCTAGTCTTTTGTAAGGCATTAGGAACCTTACTCCCCCCCCCCAGATATTTGGATGTGCCCATCCTGGGACATAGTATTCATAAGGTTTGACAGCTTCTTTTTGTTTTGGTTTGGTTTTTGTTGACTAGTCACTTTGAGGAGTGAGCAGCCATATAAACTGATCAAATAAATCAGTAATATTTTTGTATGCATTTCTGATTTGAGCACTGCATCACAATGCAGATTTTAAAAAGCAAGAAAATAGATTGAGTTCATTAAATTCTATTCCAAATACATGTCTTTTCTATCCTGAGATGTCATATACTCATGAATTGGTAGTCATAATTTTCCAAGATTACTCCCAATAAAACATGATTTAAAACCATCTCCCTCCATTCTGTATTTATCAGATGTGTCAGAATGCAGCTCCCAATAGCTCCACCTCATGGAAACTGTATGTATTGGTGGAAGTGATAACAGCTATTGTTTAAGGCAATGCCTGCTTGGCAAGGATTGACTTATAAGTCATTGGAAATCTGACCCTGAATCTCTCCCTTATTTGCAACCAACCTTCCTGAAAGCAATCACTGTAGCAACTCACCTCTGCCTGGAATCCCTCCACTAGGATGGCTACCAGTAGGTTGAAGAGAACATAATTTCCAAACGTCATGAGAGCCACAAAATAAAGTGATGCCCATGGAGAGGTTGAGGCCATGCCATTATAGAGTACAACATTCCAATCCTCCTGTGTCAAAATCTGAATGGTAAAGTTTAAGGTTATATAGTTAAGTCCAGAATAAGTGCATTTGGCAGAAATACGGGATATATATATTTCCAGTAAATAAATAGATAAAAAACAAGATGTACTATCAGAATGATTTGTCAACAGGAAAGGTCTCTAATATTTCTATTTTAATATTGAGCATAACACGGGAAAGGGTGCAATCATGACATGATTTCTATAAACATATGCCTCTAGCTATATGGTACTATGCCATTGTCAGTGGTGATCTCTGGAAAGGACTATATCCACAGATTACTGCAGTGTGAAAGATACAATAGGAAGGGCAGTTCTGCTTGTGAAAGTCAATAGGTTTCAAGTGAAGGTATTATTGTTTATATGATCTCTCTTTTATGGAAAAACAATGGAATACAGTTCTATGATAAGAAGACTGAAAGTTTAAATTGTATGCCCTCTTTGTTCCTTGGACTCACCTGAAATACAGTGACAATGGCCCAAAGTAAGGAGTCAAAGTTTTTCCGGTCAGGGACTGTGTCTCCTGTGTCAGTTCTAAGACTAAATTTACAACCAAAGATGTGCATTCCAAGGATGCTATAGGAAAGAAAAATGTGTTATGGTTTTTAAAAGATTACAGAACATAGAACATCAGAGTTGGAAGGGTCTTCTAGTCCAAGCCCCTGCTCAAGCAGGAGACCCTATATCATTTTAGACAGGTGGCTGTCCAGTCTTTTCTTAAAAGCTTCCAGTGATAGAGCACCCACAACTTTTGAAGGCAAGCTGTAAAGCATCAATCAATGTCTGCTTGTTTTCAAAGCCTTAAGTAATTATCTAAATTATTCCCTTTCAAAACATGTAGGGTAATCTTTATGAGTTTCCCCAAATGTAAAACAACCCTATGAAATAGAATCAAAATGGAAACTTTAAGTGTCCATAACTGATGGCATTGGTTAGCCTCCTCACTTTTCAGATTCAGACATATCCCCCAAAACCCCCATCAACTTCATTTCTCAATGCAACATTGGTAGTAAAAACAATAAGACAGCAAAGCTTAATGATTACCCTGAAGTATTGTGAGATTTATTTTGATTTTCTTCATTCACATTTTAACTGTTCATTTATTAAACTTCTAGCCTTATTGCATTCTTTTATTTAAAGAGAAAGAAATCTGGCTAAACTGAAAAAATACTGAGAGATATCATTGTTCTTGTTTAGAAGGCACTAAAGGTACCTAGCTAATGTACATTAACACAATATTACTCAGCATCCTTTCTCTGAGAACCTTAGCATCCCTAACCAGAATGACTATACTGAACCAGTATGACCATACTGGAATGGTATGATGGAGATTATAGTTCAAAATATCAGGAGAACATTGGTCTAGAACATTTACAGAAAATGAGATTAGGAAAGGCTGGTCTTAGCTATAATTAACTTCTCTTTCTTTTGATCTGAGGTTGAAGGAATCAACATCTGTTCATGCTATAGTCAAAATCTTTCTTTTGCAAACTGCATTGATGTCCTGGACCTCCACATGGGTGGAAGCTACAAGTGGTCTTGAAGGCAGTAGATAGGCTGTAGCCAGCACAACTTATTGGTGCACCTGAACATATAGATATTGCTTTGCCAAAATGGACTTTGTTCATCCAATCTGATCATCTATATGGTAAGTTCACTGGACTGGGATCAGGCAGCAGGCTTTCTCTGTACCAACCTTAGTGCTCTGGAATATGTGTCCCCTTCTTGCTTTTCATAAAGTGATTAAAACCTTTTTATTCCATGAAGCCTTTAACCTTATGTGACTATGAGGTTTTAATTTTATCTTTATTATTTCCTTGGGTTTTTGTTTTGTTGTACATCTTCCAGACTCTGCACATGAATGCACTAACTATGTGTATTAATGGTGCAGCTGGTGTCAGACTGTTACAGTTTAAAATTGCTCTGATGGCTTAGGGCACTCCTGGATATATGAGGTTAAATTCTCTCTGTTCCAGTCAGCATAAATATTGTTGAAAATTCTAGGAGTTTGAGTCTGTATGTCTGGAAAGTACTCAAGATGGGGAAATCAGGTTTAGGCTCAGAGATTTAATTTGCCTTTATTGACATTTTCCTTTCTCAGTGTTTAAGCTAGTAAAATGGAGCCCACCCTATATTAATCTTCCATATTCACTTGTTAGTTCCTTGGTATCTTTCTGCTTCCATTAAAAAATGCTAACCACACATCCTATACAGACCCTACTGTCTTCAGCAAGCATTTCATCTTCCTACCTGAAGATAAAGATAAAGAGCATGAGGAGCATGCAGAAGGTTGCTACATTATCCATTGTCTTCATCAGTACCACAAGTTGACGCCTCAAGGCAGGCATGAATCTCACCAGCTTTAGCACCCTCAACAGCCGGAATGTCCTCAGCACTGACAGGCCACCATCAGCCTGACCTATGATCTCCCAGATGCTGCAGATCCAAATAATCAGAAGAGGACACACAAAAGTGAGAGAGAAACTGCTAAGACCATAATTAGATTGGAAAAATAATAAAAGGGATTCAATAAACAACCCATTTCATTGTCATCTTTCATTAGGTTTAGGTTCTAAGCAGATTCTATGTATGAGAGCATTTGTGAGTGTAAAAGAGATATAATTTCTCCATAAAATGCACTGGAAACTACAAATGAATTGTTTCTGGTAAAATCCAAAGGCTTACGTAATCTTTTATAGAAAGGCCACTGATATTATGGGAGGTGAGAAATCCAGAAGACCTGGAAGGTCCAATCTGATACAACTAAAACAATATCTGACTTAATCATGTGTGATTAAAATACATTTTGTAAATATATGTGTTGTGTGTGGTTTTGTCTAAGAATATATTTATGTGGGTCGGTGTTTTTCTGTGTGTGTACGCATGTGGGTGTGTATCTATAGATATAAATATATCTGAGGAAGTGAAGAGGGTGAACAAGCAAGATCATTAAATGAGCAAATAGTAACAGCAAAGGATTTTGGCAGGAAAGAGTAAAAGAGAAAGAGGATCAAAGGGAAGGTGAGTCAGGGAGAGCACAGGCTACTGATGACTGCTGCTGTTGACTGTTTCCTGAAAGTTACTGATGCACTGATGCACATTGCACTACTGATTGCCCATTGAAGCATCGTTTGTTGCCAACCTATTTGAAGCAACTTCCGGAAAAATATAAGGAAGCAGTTCAAAGAGGACAAACTGAATAAAGAAACAGGGAGCTGTGGATAAACTTAAGGGAGAAGCATTTATTTTTTGTTTTGTTTATTGTTCATATAAAGAATGCAAACTGTTCTTTTGATCTGCAGGTGCTGTGTCAAGTTTGTTTCTTTCCTTAAAGTTGACAATAATTAAACATGCTGCATGTGCAGGCTCACAGCCTGCTGTAAGAGAAGATGAAGAGGCTAGAGGCAAAACTGTCCATTGCTCAGTATAGTGTCAAGATCAAGAGAAATTATTTCTCTCTATTCTGCTTTGATTGGGCCACAAACATTCGGTTCTGAGCACAACATTTTAGAAAATACATTGACAAATGGAACATGTCCAGAGAAAGCAGCCAAGTTAATTAGGGTCCTGAAAGAAAAAAAAAAGTAAGACAAATGGTTGGAGGCATTGAGTATGTTTAGTCTAGAGAAGAGGAGTCTATAGAGACATGATAACTGTCTTCAAGCATCAGAAGGGCTGTCCTGTAAAAGACAGGGCAGAATTGTTCAGAGTTGTTCCGGAAGACACCACAATGGGTTTAAACAATGGAAATTAAATTATAGGGAAATGGATTTCTGTGGGACATCAGGAAAAGTTTCCTAACAGTAAGAGTTTTTCACCAATGGAAAAGACTGCCTGGGGGAAGGCGCTGGACAGTCTTTAACTGGAAATGGTTAAAGTGAGGCTGGCCAGCCATCTGTCACAGATGCTATAGGAATGGCTAGTGAACTGAGCAGCGGAATGAATTAGATAATTTCCAAAGTCCTTTCCTGCCATGCCATGCCATGCCATTGTTTCTTCTATGTATGTATGTGTCTGATCAATAATGAAGATTTCCATCAGTAGCCTCTATATCTAGAAACACAAAAAATCTTTTAAAATATATTCAAACAGATGGCTGGGGCTACATGTAGAGGAAACACCATTGTTTAACTATAGATTAAGGCAGTTTTGTATGTTTCTAAAGATAGGAATTCTAAATATAGAAAGAAGAGATAGAAACTGAATGCCATATCTAGGAATAATGTTTTACTTTACAGGTAGACCTCGTTTTAACAAATGCCCTCTTTAGCAACTGTTCAAAGTTTACAAAGGTCCTGGAAAAATAACTTTTTGATAGCACTTGTGGCCATCACAGTGTCCCCACAGTTACATGATTGAGATTTGTGTGCTTTGCAATCAGTAAGCATTTACAACTGTCACAGTGATCACTATCTGCATGCTTCACAACTAATTTCAGACAAGTAGGATCAATAGAGAAGCTGGCAGTCAAATCACGAGTCTCAGTCATGTAATGTCTCGCCTAACCACTGTGTTGCTTAGCAGCAGTTGCTGGTCCCAATTATGGTCATTAAACAAGGACTACCTCTAGTTATACTGTATTTATAGTTTTGCACAAATTATTTCTTACACTGATTTGGCAATATAGCACTATAAAACTGGAAAAATATTTAGCAAGGATTTAACATGATATTTCTGCTTTCATATTTGACTGCATGCATTTATAGAACAATTATCTGGTCGAGTGACTTCGGCCAGTCACTCTCTCTCAGCCCAACTCTCCTCACAGAGTTGTTGCTTTGAGAAAAATAGGAGGAGGAAGAAATATTAGATATGTTTATTACCTTATTTATAAAAAATAGTAAAGGCAGGATAAAAAAATCAAATAATAAGTAAACATAGACTAACCTGAATATAACTAATGGCAAAATCTGAAATATAATCAAATCTTCAGATTGCCTGACTCTACACATAAATATGGGCAGTTATACTATATTAATTTAAAAGGAAAGCTCAAAATAATGGTGTAAACATAATTCATTACTGGTCATCATTTGCCAGTCCCAGTCCTCACCTTTGGGCAATATGAATTATCACAATGTGGGCACACACATACTTAAAATTAGTAGATATGACTTAGCTTTGATCTACTCTAATCTGGATGGCAAGAATCTAGCTATCATCATCCATTGTTGTTATGCAACATTTCATTATCGATTCAATAAAGATTTGAATTGTCATTACCTGATGATGACAATGATACTGTCAAAAATGTTGTATGGGTTGCGAAGGTAATCAAAGAGACCAAAGGCGGCAAGTTTCAAAATCATCTCCAGGGCAAACATGCTGGTAAACACAACATTGCAAATTTCCAAAATATTTGTCAGCTCCTCTGGCTATAGGCAAAAGAAAGAAGCCAAGACATCAAATGCATTTAGGAAATGTCACATATTTTTCTGGATGGGATACAGGAAATGGGAGCACCTGCATTAAAAAAAAAGACATTTGGAGCCTTTCAAATATCTTCTTCTAAGTGTACAATGAATGTGAACCTCTAAGGCTACCATCTCTCCAACATTTAATGAATGTTGGTATTCCCCCCTCCTTTCTTCCCCTTTTTAATTAATCTCCTTTTTAATTTGTGTGATCTTTTGCTCCAACACTGCAGTGTCTATTAATTTGGTAATTTATTCATTTTTTAAAAAAAATATTTAGCTGCTCAGTACTTGAAGGCAACTGAGGACTGTTCCTCTAATTTTGAAGTAGATGCTGGATTTGCTGTTTTTGCCACAGTAATCATTTATGATGATTTCATGATATAACTCAAAATATTTCCATTGTTACCTTATGACAGTGATGGCGAACCTTTTAGAGACCGAATGCCCAAAAACTGGCCCCGCCCCCGCTCCACCCCCTGCACTGCCCCTGCTCTGCCCCCCATCCCCTGCCCCGTCTGCCCACAGGACCACTCACCACCTCCAGGGCCCGCTGCAGATCGCCCAGACAGCCCAGCAGCGCTATGGTGGCCACACCCTCTGCCCGCGCCCTGCAGCATCAACTGCATGATGGGGTGTGAGGGCAGAGTCTTGTTTACGCTGCCTGGCTGCCATGTCCTTGGCTGCGCTGCTCCGTGTGGGCCACGCTTGAGGGTGACTCTCCTTCAGGGGGGCTGCTGGAGAGAAGGGGGTCACGGGGGGAGGCAAGGCTGGGGCAACGGCACGTGTGACCACAGAGAGGGCTCCGAGTGCCACCTCTGGCACGCATGCCATAGGTTCGCCACCACTGCCTTATGATATGGTCACTGCTTGTGCAAATTCCACAACACTGTTTTGCAGCAACATTTGTAGTATATTTGTAATCACTGGATTTCTTTTTCTTTTTATATGATAGTATGGCTACAAAACTTCAGGATGATAGAATTGCAATTCTTAAGACACGTGGAAAACACCAAGTTTATGTTTTTTCATTTTGAGAGGATAGAAGGACTCCCTTCATCTTTTACTATCCCTACTATCTGATTTTCTCCATTGTTTCTACTGGCGTTTATCTACTACTACTACTANTAATAATAATAATAAAGTTGGAAGGGACCTTGGAGGTCATCGAGTCCAACCCCCTGCTCAGGCAGGAACCCTACACCATTTCAGACAAATGGCTGTCCAGTCTCTTCTTAAAAACTTCCAGTGTTGGAGCATTCACCGCTTCTGGAGGCAGGTTGTTCCATTGGTTAATTGTTCTAACTGTCAGGAAGTTTCTTCTTAGTTCTAAGTTGCTTCTCTCCTTGATCAGTTTCCACCCGTTGCTTCTCGTCCTGCCTTCAGGCGCCTTACTAGCAACATACTTAGTCCTATTATCATAATCTTTCCTCATTACAGAAAGTCTTCAACTTACAACAGTTCATTTAGCGACCATTCAAAGTTACGTAAGACCATTTTTCACACTTATGACCATTGCAGCATTCGGATGCTACAGCTGGTTCATATTTATGATGGTTGCAAGGTCCCAGAGTCATGTAATCTCCTTTTGCAAACTTTTGATAAGCAAAGTCAATGGAGAAACCAGATTCACTTAACAACTGTGTTACTAACTTAACAATTACAGTGACTCACTTAATAAATGTGGCAAGAAAAGTTGTAAAATGGGGCAAAACTCACTTAACACATTTCTCACTTAGCAACATAAATTTTGGGCTCAATTGTGATTGTAAGTCAAGGACTACCTGTAGTTTCTCAGAAGTGGTCTAACTAATTACTAGAAGGAATATCAACATGCATGAATTAGGCAGCAGTGAAATGTACCACCCCCCCCCAAAAAAAACCAGGGTAACCCAGAAAGAGGGTGCAAAATTTAGCTGAGGAAACATCAAAACAATGTTGCTTATGTTACACAGCATGATAGGTATTTCTGGTATTTTTAAAAAACTATAATTCAGGGCTTTTCAACTGGTGGTACGTGTACCACTGGTGGTAGTTTTGCACCTGGCAGGTGATACCTGACCTCCTAGACAAGTGTAGCGGGGCAGGGGAATGAGCTGAAGCAGCGGCAGCACCGCACAAGCCTGAGGGAGAGTCAGCTGGTGCTGCAAGGCTGTCGGGGCTTGGCAGAAGCCCCAGGATTGGCCTGCGCAACTACATGCTGATCAGCACTTCTGCAGGCTGCAGGGATGAGACAGAGGCCTCAGGATTGGCGCACGCAGTTACATGCTGATCGTTGCACCCAGAAGAGAAAAGGAGGAGGGGGGTGGAGAGAGGAGAGTATATAAAAGGAGGAAGTTTTGGTGGGAATGGGAGAGAAAAAAAGACGACAGGGAAAGAGAAGGGGAAGAGAAAGAGAGATGGAGAAGAGGAGAGGCTTCTTTGAGAAAAGCAGAGGGAGAGAAAGGGATAGAACAGCGCAAAGCTCAATGTCAGAGAAACAGGCACAAGTTTCTCAGTAAAAGTGTGGTAAGTGGGTGTATGGATAGTCCTCATCCTACACGAACACACTTGAGCCCAAAATTTATGTTGCTAAGCGAGAAATTTGTTAAATGAGTTTTGTCCCATTTTACAAACTTTTCTTGCCACATTTGTTAAGTAAATTACTGCAGTTGTTAAATTAGTAACACGGTTGTTAAGTGAATCTGGTTTCCCCATTGACTTTGCTTGTCAGAAAGTTGCAAAAGGGGATCGATCACATGACCCTGAAACATCATAAATATGAATCAGTTGCCAAGCCTCTGAATGTAAATCACATGACCCTGGGGATACTGCAACAGTTATAAATGTGAAAAATGGTCATGTCACTTTTTTCAGTGCCATTGTAACTTTGAACAGTCACTAAGTGAACTGTTGTAAGTTGAGGACTACCTCAAGTGTACTTTATCACTTTTTCCTTTTTCTTTTTTTGGGGGGTCATCGAGTTTTTGACACCTTGCTAGGCGACTGGTGGTACTTGAATATTGCCATATCCTAAAAGTGGTACAATCTGTGAAAAGGTTGAAAAGCCCTACTATAATTTAATTTAATCTGGAAGGTACCAAGGCCGTATACTTAGCCCACATAAATATTATAGAAAATGACAATGTAGGGTCCATAGAAAGCTGTTTTATCCAATGGGAATTTGCTTTATTTGTGAACTACAGCATGACAGCCAGTTTAACATAGTTGTTAAATGTCCTTAAACATCAAGGTTTACTGGATGAATATGAGGTAGTCATTCTTTCTTAGCTAATTTATTAACCTTGTAATAAATCTGGAAAGGAAGTGGTCTGTATGTTACCTTGAACTTATAGATACAAGGAATGATGGTGATAATAATGATGATATAATATACCTATAATAGTCTATGAAGTCTACAGCAAAATTCTATGCTCTACTAAAACTGTGTCACTCAAGTTGCTTCTAGTTTATATGTGAATTATATAGACTGGGATTACCACAGTATAGAAACCAGAAATGAAAGAACCAGAGAGTCTGATAGCACATTTAGCACTAACACATTTTATTATAAGGCATAAGTTTTCATGAGCTGCAGCTCACTTTATCAAATGTGTGAAGTAGCTTTCAGAACTAGAAGTGTTCTGCACAGAATAATTATTAGTCTTTCCTTGCTACCATGTTTCTTACTTAAAGCTAGAGAATAAAATTATTAATCCTTGTGTGCATAGAAAATTAGGATCAGGTTCAGGATTTTTACACTATCCTTTCCTAGTCCAGATGTTTTAGATTACAATTCCTATTATTCTCATTCACGGTGATAATAAAATATGCATCTGGCTAAGAAAATGGAAATTACATTCAGTGGATACCAATTTGGGAAAGGCTACTTCAAAGCCATCCAGGAAATTACAAATAACATTCACTTACTGAAATAGGAAAATGCAATTCTACTTTGCTGAAAGAACAGAAGGATCTATTCCCTAGCTACCTGCCCTTCAATCTTTTTCTCAGCATCAGCATCCCAGTTCCTGAGTGCTGGGTTCACACAATCACCTCTTTATTTCATCAAGTGATTTTGACAACTGCTGCCCAAAAATGTTTATTTTCTCCATAGCTTCTTTTTTCAATTCCACACTTCATTGTGGAATGCGATCAGTGACATTATATTAATTTGAATTATACTAATTATAATTACACTAATTTGAATATTATACTAATATTATACTAATATGGCAAAAAGGGTGCATGTAAGGAAATGGTACACTTATCCCATGCCAGAGATTTGATTGCAATTCCCAATTCCCCTAAAAACAAAATCAAAAACAGAATTAGAGGAGAGGAGCAGATGATTGACTCAATTTCCATCTGCTTCATGTTTCTCTAGCAACACAGAACACACACAGACACACACAGAGACACCCACACCCACAACCACTCAAGCTCTGAAATCAGTTTCAATGTGGCTTGCTCCCACATGAACACTCATAGGATTGAACCTAAGAATGTACACTGCAATAATGCAATTTACTTTTAAGAAATATGCAAAGTATAAAACTTTCTGCATTTTCTTTAAAACCAGCCATTTTGGATAGCAGTGAGAAATTCCTCACATGAAGTGCTTCTTTTTTACCCCCACCCCCAGCCCTGGGGATCACAGAGATCAACTTTCCTGTTCAAGTAATCTCTAGATAAATTGGAAATCCAGCTGAGCAATTATGGAGGGAAACAGGTAGGGAAAGATTGCTTTGGCCTATCATTTCCTCTCAATATTCCCCAAATCCCCAACTCATTCTTCTGAAGTGATTACTTTCTTAATATTTCACTTTTTCATAGATTTCTTTACATTATTTTTGGGATGACTATGATTTCCATTAATTACAGAGTTAATGTTTATAAAACAGTAGACAGACATGTCAAACTTGCGACGTCATGTTTTGCCATTGCCGGCAATGGGGTGGGCACGGCTTCCACGTGACGGCCAGTGGGCCGGCAGTTTGACATCCCTGCAGTAGAAGTTCTTTGGCCTCAGCTGAGGAGGTGATAAGAAGTAACTACAGAAAGCAAATTCATTCCCCTATTTTTCAGCTGGGGAGCAGGAAGACATCACACTGCTTTTTAAAATCAACATACTTGTCCAACACAATCTCTGCTGAACTTAAAGTAACCAATGTAGCCTTATGTAATGTACAAGCCATGAGGTTCATGGCTTATACATTACATAAGTTATTGAAAATAAACATTCCTGCACATCTGTCTAAGGATGCATGCAGTTGCCAAACTTAAAAAACAAAAAATGAAACTCATAACATTAACTCTGAAATGGTAGTGTGATTTCCCAGTTTTACTACGGTAGCAATATTGTAGGATGGCTTGTGGCATGCATCCATGATAGACTAAAAAATGATGAAACATATGGGACCTTTCAGATTTAACCTACAATTGTAGCCCTATAACTGGTATATGGCATTTCACTGTATTAAATACACAGTGGATATTGCACTGTTTTATTAAAGGGTGTATCCTGAAAGACAGTTTGCATCTAGAAATACTGCCAACCAGTATGCCCCGAGAGCGTTCCAGTGAATATGTTACCTCCGACTTTTCCTTAGCTAAAGTAAAATTTCCTTATTAAACCCAGAACTATCTAAACACTTCTGTAATTCTATTTTAGCCTTTGTGTTAAGATCTTTCAAAGAAGCACGAGTCAGGAAAGCCAGGTTTGTAATTCTTCATTTTCAAAGAGTAATGCTGTGCACCTACTCTTTGCAAAATGTTATGACATATGACACTCTGTGTGAGTGTGTGTGTGTGTGTGTGTGTGTGTGTGTGTGTGAGAGAGAGAGAGAGAGAGAGAGAGAGAGAGAGAGAGAGAGAGAGAGAGAGAGAGAGAGAGAGAATGAGACGGGGGTGGGTGGGTGGTGGTTTCTGGCTGACCTGAAATGATTCAGGAAAAGAGTTTCATTGTGAAATATATATCTTTATGGATATAAATATCAATTTTTATTCTGACATCAGTCTCCACAGCATATATCACATTGCATATTTTGCATTTTACTTCTTATGTTGATCTTTGAAAAAGTGAATGGGGAAACAAGAAGCTGTCTTAAGTTTAATTAGCAATTATAATTGCCTATAATTACTTGGTGTGATTCTTTAGTCTTCAATTTGGATTATCATTTTGTAGAATGCTTTCCATTTTTGCTTTCTCCAACCAGAGGAGGCATAAGGGCTTAGGTCCACTTTCAATTTAGCACAGAATGATGTCCTGAGCTTTTATGTCCAATCTTTTAATTCTCAGATAACACAACACCCTATGTTTTATTGAAACATCTTTCCTGATCCATTAAAAACCAGGAATGAGAGTCCAGCTTCTCTTACTCAGTGTTTACAGAGGGTTAAAAAAAAGTGAAAATGGTATCACAATCATGCAATTGAAGCCCCCTCTCCCCTTTTACATGTGATTGATGAAGTTAATCAAAATTCCTGGGAGTTTTTCATACTGTGTTCGATGGAACCCTAGGGTTCTGAAAATGACTAAGAAATTAAGGGAAGAAAAAGTCATTTTCTGTCTCTATAACTTTGCTCTAAATTGGGGGGGGTGTCTGATTTTTTCTTAAACTACTGATGTCACAGCCTAAAAATGTTTGAAAACCCCTGGTTTCTTCCATTTGGCAAGCATAATAAACTATATCAAGAAATTACTGTAAGCATAAACTAAATTACAAAATTAGAAATAAAAAAATATAACACTGTCCCAACATAGATATAGGTACACATCCAGGTGAACTAAGTAAACATTGCTGATACTGCTTTCCATTTAGATGTATACCTGTGTGTGTTTATATGTGTGAGCTATACACACAAATACACTACAGCGGAATTTTGATAAGAAAGAAAGAAAGAAAGAAAGAAAGAAAGAAAGAAAGAAAGAAAGAAAGAAAGAAAGAAAGAAAGAAAGAAAGAAAGAAAGAAACTGTATTCATTTTGATTCCATCCAAACAATTATATCAGTAACCATAAGAAACTGAATGTGGCATCTAGATTATAAGAAGGGATTGTTCTCTTTTTCTTCCATTGACATACTGTAGCTGCTGTTTACTTTTTCTGTACCATATTGAGGAACTGATGTTTTAAAAGTCATGCTTGCTTGTCCATTACAGAAAAGGTCATTTGTTCCTGCTCACTCCCTATTCCTCCTTGCAATGGGTTTTTCTAGCAACGGTGTACATGTTTTTCTTTTTCTAATGGGCCTTTTTGTAACAGAAAATGAGTCCACTCAAGGAGCTGGGCAAAAAGAGAGGAACATCCAGAGGACTGAATAAACAAAAGAAACTAGAAAAAGAAAGTGGAACACAACAGAATAAGAGATAATTGAAAGTAAAACGAACAAACAGAATATGATTCAAAGAGAAGCAAAGTGAAAAGCATGAAATGGATAATTGAAGTACTATTGAAACAAACTATTGCTTATTTGCATTGAATGATTATATTAAATTACAATTTAAACATCATCAAGTAAATTGCTATTTCTTTTTGTGTTGTGTTGTGTTATGAACCACTATATGCTTCATCTGTCAGTGAATGTGATATATAAATTAAAGTCAAAACATCAGCAGGAACAAGAGATAATTAAGGTAGAAAGCTAAAGAATGGAAAGTAGTAAGAGGAAAATGTAATTCATAATTACAACCAGCCAGCTAGCTTGAGAAAAACAGCTTTATTGGGCAAAGAAAGATCCTCCATTTCTTCAAAGATACAAAATTAGAGTGATGTCATCACTTGATTTATGACCTAAGTGCCAAAAGGAACTCTTACAAAACATTCCAGAAAATATTTCTGAAATCACTATTGAGACTTTAAAATCCCAACTAACCTTTGTTTAGGGAACAACAAAATGACCCATTTCAGCAGCACAACTTCAGGTTATTTTTGTTTTGGAGAAGGTTAGAGGAGTTAAGGTGACAATGGTAGTGGTGTGCCTCCCAGCGGATTGGCTTCCATTCTTAGTCTTAGAAAGAAAATATTTTTTTAAAAAAACATAAACCCAATTCCAACCAACCTCCCCCCCAAAACCATTCCACCCCTACCCCAAAACCCCCACTCCAAACAGAAACCCACAAAACACAAAAACTCAATCAACAGAAACAGTCTGGTCAAACCTCTTCAATGTATTATGTAATGGCCTCCTAGGCCTCTCCAGAAGAGTTAGAGTCATGAAAACACAGATATCTCATGGTATCTTTTTGTGGTGTAACAAGTGGTATGTAGACAATCAGACGTTTACACAAACTAAGGCAGGAAAAATAAGAATTTTCATTCTGTATGTAATTGTTAGCACCTTCTGATTTCCCTTAAATTATTGTATTGTTGCAAAAGATAAAAGTAAAGGAGGAAAAGGGGAAGCAGGAGAAGAACAAGAGATTTATTTAGGAAGCCAGAAGTATTTGAACCTCATAATCTAAGATGGGTCTAAAATGATCAGACTAATGACCACAATAGAACAACCATGCTTAGAATTGACAATGAAGACATTAAAGTTATGAATAGCTTCTGTCTTTTAGGATGAATAATCAACAGTAAGGGAAAAGCGGTCAAAAATTATGCTGCAGACTAGACTTTGGTAGGGTAATCATGAAGGCCTTGGAAAGCATATTCAGGTACATCTGTATGTACATATTCAGGTACATCTGTATGTACAAAAAGCCATGGTATTCCCTGTGACACTCTATTAAAGCCAAAGATGGATTTTTAAAAAGTAAGATGAGAAAAGTGTTGATGCTTTTGAACTTTGATGTTAGGGAAGATCCTGCAGTCAATTAAATAAACAAATGGATCATCAAACAAATCACTCCACAGTTCTCACTCAAGGTATAAATGACCAACTTCAAATTATCCTACTTCAGATCCATTATGCAAAGACCTTGCTCTCTGAAGAAGGCTCTAATGCTGGGAAAGATAGAAGGAAAGAGAAGACAAGAGCAATCTGCACCAAGATGGATAAATCCAGTTACAATGGTGATGAAGGTACCATTGGAACAACTGAAGGACCAGATTAAGGAAAGATGAACATGGAAGAAAAATCTAACTATGTGGTTACTAAGTGTTGATAATGTTGGCGTATAATCAATTGATTAGTCCAAGGATCCCCAACCCCCAAGCTGCGGGCCACTACTGGGCCATGGCCTATTTGCAACCAGCCATGCAAGTGGCAGGCCAGATTTATATATATATATTTAAAATAAACCATTCTTTTATTTCAGATCTAAACCTTCCTTTCCTTCCTTCTTCCTCCTCTGGATAACTTTTTCCTTGTGTTGAAAGCTTTTTGCATACTAGAAGGTAATTATCCAGACTATCGTCTCCCTTTAGTAACCACCAATTAAAATGTTACCTATTCATGTTCTTTAATCTTCTTTTATGTCAGATCTTTCCCCCCTTTTAAAAAAACGCCACTATTTCTTTTTTTTTATATATATTGCTCTCCTCTGAACTGAACATCAATTTTATTTAGGCTGAGCTGCCTAATCAATCAAGGCTCTCTTAAAAGGCAAATGTCCACACTACCTGATTCATAGTGGATTCCAGACTATGAATATTCCCTAAATCTACAAGACTGTGGGCAGGTTAATCAGCCAATGTGAATAGTCATCATACATGGAAAATGGCATTTTTCATGCTCACTGGCTGCAATCTGATAAAGCATTTATGCAAAATGCATATATATATATAATATTCTTGCCATTTCACAAGACTATCAAACTACAATAACTGTGCCAATTCCAGGTCCTTATGCTTACAACACCAGTCCTTGTTTAGATTACTAGCATTATGGACAATGGCTTAACTGTGCTGAGTTCTTTGCAACCGAAAATGTGATGATGTTAGTAGCTATTGTCCATTGTTTGTAATACATGGAGCTGAATAACTGGCTATGTCTCACCTTGAAATGTTCTAAACAACAAACAGATAGGTTATATTAACTAGTGCCATAAAACAGGTACCAGGCATGCCAGCAGGTTCTTTTTTTAAATATATATTTTATTGTTTTTTTTTAAAAACTAACAACCTGATGCTTAGTAAGGTTCTATAAAGGGCAAAATGATAACAACAGGAAGGCTTTTGCTGAATTTTATTAAAGATAGGACAAGGACAATATAAATGAAGCATTTTTTTCCCCAATATTGCAAATTCCCAAACAAACTAATAAGTATGCAGAGGAGATAAGGCAGGACATCATCTGCTATGCTGTAGCAGATGTAAAGAAGCAGTAAGAAGTGACCTGAACTCAAAGCAAATGCATTGGCAGTTAAGTGTCACAAAAATCATGGTGAGGAATCTTCAGATTGCAACAGGTGAGAGAAACTCTGGCTAAACTGAGGGATTACTGACCCTGTCACTCTCTTCTCTGTCAGGACCACATTCTTTCTTGTTCACATTGTGACAGCAGTGCTTTGCTACATTGTTAACAAGGCTTGCTTACATGTAAAATTCTTAATTGTATCAGTCATAAATTCCCAAGATATCAGCTATCTCCTAGAATGCTGTTATTTGATGGGAAAACAATAGACACCATCAGTTCATTGAGATTTTTCTTATATCCTTTACCTTGTGATAACTCTCAGGATTTTGAAATTTACCACTTTCAGAGATATAGTTGAGGTGCATATTTCTGCAAACCAATGATTAGAGTGGTTCCAATTAGAGCAGAATTAATGATATAGAGCAGAGGTTCCCAACCTTCTGGGCACAAAGGACTGGTTCCATGGAGAGGTTTTTCCACGGACCGGAGGGTGCATGGTTTTGTGTGCTGCCTGCATCTCATGGATGGGGCTTTGCTTGTTTGTGAGGACCGGTTGCAGGCATGCCGTGGCCCAGTACTGGTCCACAGACCGAGGGTTGGGGACCCCTGATACAGAGATATTTTTTAAAAAAACAGAAAGTGATATGTGCTTGGAGAAAAACATAGATAAAAATTTTAACTGAAATATTAATTCATCTTTAAAATACTTTAGGGTCAATAAACTCATAATTTGGATAACATATTACATAGTTAAATTGTTTTAGATATACTGGCTTAGAATTATACTGTTCTATTGATTTATTGTTTTAAAAAGCAGTTGTAGTATTTTAATTGTTTGAATTGTAAACTGCCTAAAGTCACTGACTGACAAGAGAGGCTATGAAAATTGAATGAATGAATGAATGAATGAATGAATACCATCAAAGAGCTACTTCCCACATCTTTGGTATATTTTTTCAATGAGCACCAACGGTATATAGGTTTTTAAATAAGTTACCAAACAAATGTCCCATTAGATAAACTTAAAATTTCTTAAAAGAAATCTAAATCATGATCAAAAGAATATCAGCACTGAAGCAAGCACACATATCAGTTGAGGAACCAAGGCCTTGAGTAGAGTAGAATTAGACTCAACCAATAGCAGAATTCATACATACAATATTATCATTAACCCCCCCTTTTTTTATGACCTACCCCTTAATTTGGGGTAGAGTGAGGGTGACTGGATGGAGTTGAGCGTTTACTGGCCAGATGCCCTTCTGACACCTAGATGGAGTTCATAGCACATATTTTTTTTTCTTTGAGCACTAGGAAAGAAACATCTGCCCCTACCCAGGATTGAACTCTCAACCTCCTGAGTTGGAAACAAGCGTCTTCACCACTTGGCCACCATGCTGCTCACACACATTAAAAAAAAAAGAGTATTATCATTGGCCCCATTTATTGATGTATTGAAACATCACGAAAGGCAGTCTTCTTCGACCTGATGTCCTGCAGATATGCTGCAATCCAATTAATTTAGAGGACATCAGGTCGAAAAAGACTGCCGAAAAAGGGAGCATCTCGGGATATGTTTTTGATGGGGCTGGTATAGTATTACTATGTGCAAAATTATGTCACTTAACCTTTCCTAACTTGTTGCCTTCCAAATATATTAGATTATAACTTCCGCAATCCCTAGATAAATATGTTGCATAGGGTCAGAATGCATAATTTGTTTTAAAAGTAGTCAGAGAATAAGCTTTCCACAGACCACCTACAGTATATTAGGATGCAATAACTGGAAGTATATTATGTGGGGGAACAGAACTAACCTGCAAGAATTAACTGCTGATGATTAACATTTAACACTGAAATGTGCCCATCAATTTACATGAGGCCAAACTAAGGCTCTTCTTGTATGATGTGGAAAAAAATGAAACTATTCTTGGGGGAAAATTGAAGTAAAAACCCTTTAAAAATTGGATTAGTGCATTTTCTCAGAACTGCCTCTATTTAGATTCCAAGCCTGCAGGCAGTGTTTACTTGCTTGTTTGTTTTAATGAAATTATTGTATGGCATCCAGCGCTGAACCACTTTACGGATAATAAGTACAGTCATCATTTGTGCATTTACAATCTCTTAGTGCATTGTTCCCACTTTTAAAATAACCTTTGCAAGAACAAGGGCTGTCAAGCTCCTCTTCGGGAAAAACATCCTGGCTAGAATTACAAAGATTCTAATTCAGATTTTTGAGCCTCACAGATTTGCCTTGAAAACGGCTTGCTCTCCTGCCCCCACTGCAGTCAGCTACGCCTCCTGAGCTTTAGACTGTCAGTACAAACATTTGAGGTTTGGCATAAATGACTTACAGCCCACTCAAGTGACAGTGAAATGGTACCAATCATTAAACGTTAGGGCTTGGACAGTGGAGAGAGCCACATTTATGGATGGGAGAATGCAACCACTTCTTTCTGACATTAATCTAGTCTTCATCAGATAGAAACACATAGGAATGGTGGTTCTTGACCACTCTGTGACTTGGAAAGGCAAAAAGCTTTCTGGAGCTCAATTCACTTGATTCTTTTCTACACTGTTCAGACAGGCTGTGCTTCTCTGTCTCTTAATTAAGCTGGAAATAGTGGCAAGTTGATGGATTTGCTTTGAGCAGAGGGCGAAGTGCCTGTGCTATCCCCAGAGAGCATATTAGAGTAAACCAAATAGACTAAGAATTTCAGTTAGCTAATGAAGGAGAATTGACACGGAAAGAGAGGAAGAGATGGGAGGAGGAGGTGGCAAAGACAAGAATAGGCAGGAAAGGAATGGGCAGTTGAGAGGGATAAAAAGAAGATATATATTTGATGTGAAGGCCAAATACAGAAAGACAAAAAATAAAGAAAACCAAAAGAAAATCACAGAACATTAATATCTATCTAGTTAGAAGTAGAGAAGAGTAAGTTCAGTTCAGGACATCCTCTCATTTTTATTTTTATTTTTTAAAAAACAAAGCTACATTTGCTTAGAAGTGAACACATTCACATAGCTGAGTCCTGATAATTAAAAAAAAAACAATGTCCAGCTTTTATCTAAAAACTACAATAGGACAATGCATTCATTAGCATCCATGTATGCAAAATGTCACTAAACGTTTTCCAGAATGGGTACAGAAAATTGCAGAACAAATAGATTTCATTTTTTGTTAAATGAAATGAAATGAGCTACTACTCCCATTTGGTTCCACCAGTCTTTGGTGCCAATGAAGTCTGAATTTAACATAGACTGCTCTAATTTAATTTGTACAACTCTTCATGCTTCTCTTTCTCAAAATGTTTACATACTACAAACTTTCAATATCTATATTTTTATTTTTTCATATTCTATCAATTTTATTTAACATTCAGATTAAAGATTTAAAGATGAAATCTGGATGCTTAAAAGTTTGAATGTACTGTAGTTCTGGCATTTGGTTGGTCCTAATATATGTAGTTTTTGGATCTATTAGCCAACAGAGCTTTTTAATGTCTGTCTCATTCATTTGTCCCATTTTCAAGTCAAATACCAAATAAGCTTAGTTCTAAGATTCTGGCTTCAGTATACCCACCCTCCAGTAAGATTTATATCCCACAAAGTCTTCATTCAGTGATTGCACTTGTGGTGGTGTAAAGCCTCATTTCACCTTATTAAGTTTTCAACTCAGCATTAAATTGCTGCTACTTGATTGCATTGGTGGTCAAGTGGTCATATAACTTACAAGTCCCATAAGCTGCCAAATTCCCTAGATAACTAAATGAATATGGGTAATGTCATGTTGCTGTCCACAACAGATATCCTAGGGGTTGTAACATGATAATTATCCATCCTTTTGAAACTTTACAATTTTATCCCAGGATACTGAATTAATTTTTTGGTTTCAGGTGCCCATCACTCCCTTACCTGTTCATGATGTTCAATGCCCATGCTGATGGTGTTTACGAGGATTGCAATCATGATTCCACGATTGAAGTATTTGCTTTCCACAATTCCCCTCAGTTTGACTCTAACTTCTTGCCACATATCATTGCAAAGCATGAGCTGTCCCTTCTCTTCTCCATCATCCTCTTCTTTTTCCAAATCTGTGTTAGACTCTATGACTCCTTTCCTTCCATCTCCCTCTTGGTCACAGGCTTTTTCTCCATCTTCCTTATCTGAATTAACACTATCAAGCACAGAAAGTCTTTGGGTTGCTTCCTGTTGGGCCTTGTAACATTTGTGGCAGTTGCTGGGTTCAGAGACCAATGTCTTGGTAGTAGGCTGACCAAGTCCTTGAGGCATGTAATCAATAGAAGAATGTTTCCGGCAACGTGCTGGTTAATAATACATGAAGAGATTAAATGTAAGGCTTAATAATGTCCTTTTCATAATACAGTTCTGCATCTCAATATTTAATTATGCAAAGCAAATGGGTTGTTGGCCATTTTAATGGAGAAGAAAATGAAGCACTGGAATTGCTAGAGTTAAACATCTCATCAGAGACTTTAAATGGAGATTGCTTGTCTCTAAGAGATACGCTCTACTTCAGCCACAACAGATTGCACTCAATTGTCTTCAGCTATGTAGCACGGATGGAATAATTCTCTAGACTGCAAGAATCATTAAAAAGGGTCATGACCTATATGCAATATATTGGAGGTTTTAAAAAAATTAAAAGCTTGTTTCTTTAAAAACTAGGGAGTTTTATTGATCTCATAACAAAAATATTTCAAATATTATATACTGTGCATATAAAATATGGTAAGTCTGACTTTGCTACTACATAATATGTCAAATCATCCAAAAAAGCTTATCTTGGCAAATGGAGCAGAACTAGAAAGGCATATCTGACTTGACAAGCATATGGTTGTTTTTTTTTAAATGTAACACTGGCAAAGTCACTTATGCTGATTTGCTACAACTAAAATAGTTTTGTAGGGTCTGAAAAAAAGGTCATAGCTCAATGATAACCACATGCATTGCATGAAAAAGACCACTAGATTACATGAGACTTTAGTGATTATTAAGGTGATCTTGCGAGAATTCAGTGGCAGCGCATCACTCTTCCATTGATGGCACTAAATCAGATGATGTTAGAATTGAGAAAAGATTGCAAAATACTTGGACCTGATTACCCAAAAATAACAACTGTAATAATACGTGATTTTGTCACACAAAATCACATAAGATCCTGGTGGCGAGTTCCCAGAGTCTTGTCAAATTTCTACAATTAATTTTTTTTGGGTATCCCATGCCATTGAACAAGATCATGCTTGAAAAGGTGACTGATCTCTACTATAGGTGCCTCTTGTCTTTTTCATAAAAGCTAGTAATTTGCACAGCTGAATTTATGTTTCCCCACTTCATATTCTGTATCATTCTCTGCTGCTAAATGAAGAATTGTACATACTGTATCCAATAACATACCAAGTAAACATGTATATTCTTAAATATATTTGCCTATGTTTTATTCATCCTATATTACAGGGGTCCCCAACCCCCAGGGCCGCACAAGCAGCAGTTAGACTACAGTACTGCAGGCTACTTCTGCTGACTGGCTGCCAGCAATTTGGCAGCTCAAGTCTCCTCAGCTCAAGGTTGACTCAGCCTTCCATCCTTCCGAGGTCAGTAAAATGAGGACCCAGATTGTTGGGGGCAATATGCTGACTCTGTAAACTGCTTAGAGAGGGCTGTAAAGCACTGTGAAGCGGTATATAAGTCTAAGTGCTGTTGCTATTTGCACATGCAAGGAAACTACGTTGTGCATACGAAACCCTCCCCCCCCCACCGCTGCTACTGCCAGTCCATAGAGCCAGAAAGATTGGGGACTGCTGCTATATACTGTAGTTCCCTCCATTAACCTAAGTATAATAATTGTTTTAAGTAGGGGTAGAACATAATTTTTAGTTACGTAATGCTGTTTTAATTTTTTTGGCTATTATACAAATCAAGATTCAGCTATCCTTCCTTGAATTATGGGATGCAGTTCCCTGCTCAAAATGCTCACACTTTCCATATGTTTCCAATTAATAGAAATTGGATATACAGGCAATCCCCGAGTTACGAGTATTCACTTAATGCTCGTTCAAAGTTACGTGATGAGTGCCCCCTAGTGCTTACGAGCAAGTCCTGCAGTTACGAATTTTGCAGCACCACGGCAGTTGTTCACCCTTATAAGTGACCGCAGTGGCTCTGCAACATTCACCCTGGTTATTCCCTCCCTCCCCACCTCCCTCTGGGTCTCCCTAGGCACCAGGCCTTCAATACTCACCCTGCGAAGATCGAGATCCTTTGCTTTCTTGGCTGCTCCAGGCCTTCGGTTCATTCGCAGAGAATGGAGGCCTAAAGTAACTCAAGATCACGTGAGATCAGTGGGGCGAGATCTCATGCTACTGATCTCACATGATCACTTTAGGCCTCTGTCCTCTACAACAGAGAACAGAACCGAAGCCGGGGGATGCTTCTGTGTGTCTCTGGAGGCTGGATCAGGGATCCAGAGGCCTGTTCCAGGGCATTGTGGCCCGGATCTAAGGCTGGGGGAGGCTTTTGCGACATCCCCCCGTGGTCCGATCTGGGCTCTGGAGGCCTTTTCCAGGCTGTTGCAGCCTGGATCTGCAGGGGGAGGCTTTCATGCCCCCCCTCATTGCCTAATCCGGGATCTGGAGACATTTTACAGGCTGCTGCAGCCCAGATCTGAGACCAGGGGAGGCTTTCGTGCCCCCCACAGCCCAATCTGGGCTCCAGAGGCCTTTTCCAGACCTGATCGGGCCACGGAGGGTCGCAGAAGCCTTCCCCAGCCTCAAATCCAGGCCAGAGTGAACTGGAAAAGGCCTCCAGAGCCCAGATCGGGCAATGGGAGGGCATGAAAGCCTTCCCCAGCCTTAGATCCAGGCTACAGCACCCTGGAAAAGGCCTCCGGAGCCCAGATCGGGCCACAGGGGGGTCGCAAAAGCATCTCCCAGCCTTCATTCCGGGCCACAGCACACTGGAAATGGCCTCTGGAACCCGGATTGGGCCATGGAGGGGTTGCAAAATCCTCTCCTGGCTTTAGATCCAGGCCGCAGTGCCCTGGAAAAGGACTCAAGAGTCCAGATCGAGCCCCGGGGGTGTGAAAGCCTCCCCTGGCCTTAGATCTGGACTGCAGCACCATGAAAAAGGCCTCCCACGCCCGGATCAGGCTGCGGGGGGGGGGCTGAAAAATCCTCCCCTGGCCTTAGATCCAGGCTGCAGTGCCCTGAAAAAGACCTCCAGAGCCCAGATCGGGCCGCGGGGGGTGAAAAAACCTCCCCCAGCTTTAGAGCCAGGTGACAGCACCCTGGAAAAGGCCTCGGGAGCCCGGATTGGGCTGTGGGGGGGGGCACAAAAGCCTCCCCCGGCCTTAGATCCAGGCCGGAGTGGAAAAGCCCTCCAGCGCCTGGATCGGGCCATGCGGGAAGCACAGAAGCGTTCCCCGGCCTCAAATCCAGGCGGCAGCAGGAACCGCGGCAGAGACGAGACAGATCCGGTGAGTCCGTTGTGGTAGGAAGGGAGGGGGAAGCCCTTGGGGGCCTGTTCCAGCACTAGGCCCTCCATGGCCTTCCCCACCCTGAGATACCTCATGGTTGCTTAACGAGCCACGTGCGTTTTAATGAGAAAGGGAGTGATCTCATACCTTGAACAAGATTCACTCTACAAGCAGTAATGGGCAGGTTCTATTACACTCGTAAGTTGAGGATTACCTGTAGAAATGCATTTTTATAAAGAGGCTTGTACAATTTAAATGGAAAATTTATAATATTTTTTTTAAAAATCTGCAGAAAATGGAAAAGAACTGTCTTATGACTTTGTATAGGTGATCTTTGACTTATGACCTTAATTGAGTCAGGAATTGCAGCCCTGCCAGTCTTTAAGTGAGTCATCACGTGACCAACTCAATTTTATGACTTTTTGTTGCAGTAGTTGTTAGGCAAATCACCATGGTCATTAAGTGAATCCGAAATCATTAAATGAACCCATTGTCCAGAATGGGTGTTTTTTGCTAGAATCTGGAAATAAATGCTGGGTTCCAGGAAAAAAAGTCATAAATTGTGATCAGATGATCATGGAATGCTGCAAATGGCTGTAAATATGGCTTGGTTGCCAAGTGCCCAAAATGCATCATGTGACTGTGGGACGAGCAGCCATCAGCACTTCAAACTGGGTCATAAGTATTTGGGGGGGGAGTCATCATATCTTTGAACAATCACTAAATGACCGGTCATAAGTCAAGGACTATCTGTAGTCTGATTTACAGTGAAGTTCTTAACAGTCATTTACAGTCCCAACCCCAACCCCTTAATTTGGCAGGCTTAGTTTATAAATCTTACAGTATTGCTTCCGATCTTTTCCATTAACTCTCTGTTTGGCATTGCCTGGTTCTGTTTGACTGAGACGACGATCCTGCAGGCTGTTGTAGAAGCCAAGGGTACGACGCTTAGCTTTACGAACAATGTGGCAAACATACTGGAAGATCTCTTCGTAACAATCTCCCGGTTCCATATAGCTGGCCACAGTGCTGGAGGACAGGTATCTTGCTCGCTGCTCTTGCATCAGTTGGTGTTCTCGTTGCTTGGTCTCTGAAAATTGGGTGGCAATGACTACTAGGCACAGATTGATCATAAAAAAGGAGCCCACCTAAGCAACAAGAGAAAAGGCATGAATAAAGTATTATTAGGGGGTCGGGATAAGGGTGGTGGTGATTAAAGGTTAAAAAAAGACATAAAACATTGATATACAGTATGTGTTTATGTATGGGGGGCAATTGCAAAGTCCTTTCCTCACAACCTATAATTCATTCTGACTCCACTGTCAAATTTTAGCTGTAAGATTGCTGAACATCAGTGCCACATTTTCCTGCCATTTTAGGATGAAATTCTAGAAATGCATACATACATACATACATACATACATACATACATACATACATACATACATACATACTTTATACATATTATATTATATCTATTTATCTATTAATATATGATAAAAAACATATAAAGAAATTATTTTAGAGATAGTGGACCCTTGGATGAATGTGCATAAGATTAATCTTTTCTCGACCTGGCACCTTTCAGATGTCTTGGGTTGCAACTCTCATTGCCACCTATACTGGCTTCATATAATGAGAACTGTACTTTAACTAATGGAAATTACCAGATTAGGTAAAGATAATTTAGGTTATAAACCTGCTTTTATTCTCTAGTAAAAAAAAAAAAAACCCACTTCTGTGCTTCTCGTTTGTTTGTAAAAACAATATAATATAACAATATTTATTCTTATTTTTAAAACTTAGGAAGGATATTCTTAATGGTAGTTCTGGTGTTACTCTAATATATACATTTTACTCTTAAATGTCATGAAAAGTTTATATATAACAAAAATGTTATATAAATCCTCATGTCATTCCAATTAACAGTAAACGATAATTGTTTTATTTTTTCAGCATCCATTACTTATCCCATAGCCTTAATCCCATAAACAAAATAATATTTGCTATTATCCCATGCAACATGACATAAATGTCAGAATAAAAATAACAAATAAGCATCTTACTAAATATCTTTCGAAGTTCAATCTGCTTAAAGAACAACTGTACAAACCTCAGGCTAGGAAGAGGTAACAGAAAATAAAGGGCGAATTTAATACTGAAATCTCCTCAGGTCATAAAAGGAGGGAAAGAGTTACTGTTTTTCCATCTAGACGCTTTCAAACATAATTATCCAGAGAATAATAGACCATGATGCCCTTCTACTCTTGCTGCGCTGCTCATCTAGACAAAGGTGCCAGAAGGCTCTATCAGATAGTCATTTCATTCACTTTTAACATTTCAAAGGGGCCGGGTCTCTGCTAGCCCTTGAATTAGCCTTTGAAAAACTAAGCCTTTCCTGGCCAGCTTCAGTATTAAAATAATTCACTGTTTCAAAATAAAATGGTGTTTTTAAAAAGATTTTGACGGCTATTTTAAAATATTCAGGCTGAATACCAGGAAGAAATTCCTATTGGCAAGAACTGTTTCAAATAGAACACTTTGCTTCAAAAGTGGGGGATTCCTACTTGCTGGAAGCTTTTGAGTGAGGGCAAGCTAGATGGCCAACTGCGGAGGCTGGATGTATTGTAATTTAAAGTCCCATCTCATACATTTTGCAAGATTTATGAAATCTGTTACAAAACTGTTCACTTATATTTCACCTGATTCACTGATTTGCAGTCTGTATTGGCAGTCTGGTATACATGTGAAGAATAACGGAGTGGACAAAGTTCTTTAGAATGGTTAAATATGTGTGATATTTGGATCCAAAGGAATAAAGGTGCTTCAGATATAATGTGAGTGCACTCACAACACCTATCAGCAACATGTTAAAAAGTTGTTTTATTCAGCACTTGTTGACAAATACAGCAAATGCACTGTTGCTGGGATCAAAGGACCTTTCCTGTTTTGAATCTGAATATTTGCATATGCTGTTTGAATTATATTGATCCCTATAACATTTGAGAATTTTGCCAAACAAGTGCTTTTCTTTTTCTATATCCTTTGAGCAAGGATTCTGAAAGCTCATTCCAATTCCAAATGTGTACTTTAACTTCCTTTTTTTTTGTCACTGTCTTCCTATTTATAGAAAGAAATAGTAAGTATGTCAGGTTATGATTCCTACAGAGCAATTTTTTTGCAAGCCAGCGCTTTCCCAAATACTGCATTTTGGAGGGGTTTTTTTTAATAATTCCCTCTCTTTGTTTGCAAACCAATAAATAAAATTACAGGGGGTAGGGGACTCACACAAAAGCTGTGTCTTAGCTTAAGAGAAATGGTGGGAATTTTAACTTCAAGTTATAGAAAGACAAAAATGAAAAAATTGAGAACTAAGTTTAGTCACAAGTCCTCAGCTTACAACTATAATTGAGCCAAACAAGTGAAACATTTGTGAAGTGAATTTTGCCCCATTTTACAACCTTTCTTGTCATAGCTGTGGCAACTGAATCACTGCAATTGTGGTGTTATTTTATGCTTCCCCATTGATTTTGCTTGTAAAAAGGTCACAAAAGGTGATTGCATGATCTAGGGACACTGCAACTGTCATAAATATAGTCAATTGCCAAGTGTCCAAATTTTGATCACATGACCATGGGGGTGCTGCAAGGGTGAAACGGTCATCACTTTTTCCAGTGCTGTTGTAACTTTGAACGGTCATTAAATGAACTGTTGTAAGTCGAGGACTGCCTGTGTTATACTCTAAGGGCCTTGCTTTAACCATTGTTGTGTGCTCTGACCACTATTGTAGGTTGACTGCATAGGAATAATTATGCAGTGGGGAGACACCCTCCAAGATGGCTGCTGAATTGTAGGGATTTTTCCTTTTCCCGGTGACAATTTTCGGATTTTTTGGATGGCTATGGAACCATCTGTGAAGGGGTACTGTGGAAAATATTCAGAGGCATGTTGTTTTGGAATTATGAGTGCAATTCGGAAATAAATCTCCATTTGGTAATAATAATAATAATAATAATAATAATAATAATAATAATAATAATAATAATAATA